>NC_091749.1:1451100-1606100 GCF_043380555.1 Nothobranchius furzeri
TGGAAGAGCTGATAGAAGGAACTGGACAAGAGACAGATTCTTCGTAAGCTGCCAGGCCACCTAACCCTCGGGGTGTCAGAGAGCACGCGTTTCATACCTACAGTACATACAAAATAACCGTTTCTTTCCTGAAAGAGTCCAGTTTTTACCTAGTGTGTGTATATGTATATATATATATATATGTAAACAATTGTATGTGAGAAAAATGAATTTGATTATGAAAATGTTAAAAAATGTTAAATTTTAAATAAAAAACGACTTAATCTTAGCAGTTTTAACGGCTCTTTGCTGATATAAAATGTGTCATTTCATCAATGCCAACCAAGTCTGTTCGTAAACATCACACGGACTAGGACAAAATGTCATGTGGACAAGCACTCACACATTCAAATACAGCTTGTATAACTCGAGTCAGGACAGAACGAGACAGAGGATCCGAAATGGAGAGGCAAAAATGAATCACTCCTCCCTGTGTGTGTGTGTGCGTGTGTGTGTGTGTGTGTGTGTGCGTGTGTGTGTGTGTGTGTGTGTGCGTGCATGCGTGTGTGTGTGCGTGCATGCGTGTGTGTGTGTGTGCGCGCGTGCATGCGTGTGTGTGTGTTTGCGTGTGTGTGTGTGTGTGTGTGTGTGTGTGTGTGCGTGCGTACATGCGTGTGTGTGTGTGTGTGTGTGCGTGTGTGTGTGTGTGAGTGTGTGTGTGTGTTTGTGTGCGTGCGAGCGTGTGTGCGAGCGTGCATGCGTGAGAGTGTGTGCGTGCGTGCTTGCGTGTGTGTGTGAGTGTGTGTGTGTGTTTGTGTGCGTGCGAGCGTGCATGCGTGAGAGTGTGTGTGTGTGTGCGTGTGTGTGTGTGTGAGTGTGTGTGTGTGTTTGTGTGCGTGCGAGCGTGCATGCGTGTGTGTGTGTGCGTGCGTGCTTGCGTGTGTGTCTGCGCTGTCTTCTCGATCCCCAGGACCTGATTGTTTCTTATGCTGCTGTTAACAACGACAGCGATGCCCATGTGGCTCGTCGGTATGGTGTTTCACTGGTCAGCCACGTCCACAGGCCTAGTGTGTGTGTCGTCTCGGCACTCCCTGAGACACCTCACAATGACCCCGAAGCTGGAGAACTAGCGTTCATCATCAACTTGCTAGTAGTGTCCCCAAGGGATATTTACCGACTGAAGGACATGATCAACATTGGTAGCTGAGTGGATGCTACTCATTTCAGGCTGCATATGCCGCCAGCGGTTACGTTTCATGACGACACGCCGAAAGTCCTTCTGGTACCTGATCTGCTTGTGTGTTCTCTCACTCACCATCTACAATCCCGTTGTATGGGTACCCCTTCTTTGCGTGACAAAGCCACGAGCTTGTGCAGTATTGGGGCAATGACGAAGGATCCTACATGTCCTATAAACGTCGCCCCTCGATCGCACGTCTTACAGGCTTCCACGGTTAATGTTGGCTTACGCTGGTTAGTCAACACCCCTGCTCTCGAGGCCAACATGTTCTATGACAGCCATGATGTGTCCACTCGTGTTGATCTGCTATCCCAAACTTTGAGGGTGTCTGTCCTTCGTGAGGCCATGGTCCACATTGGTAAAGTCTCACTATACTACTTAGATCCTGGGGAACACAAAACTACTGTAGAGCTTTCTCCTTTATATAAAATAATCTCCTTCACTCTGTCCCCTGCTACCGTTGAACATGTTACGTTTGAAGGTCCGACTACAGCTAAGGTTGCAGCCGTAGATAAAGTTCTATCAACCTATTTCTTATTCCTGGACTTCTTCTGACTCTGTTATCTTCCTAATTATGTGTCTGAATTGCTGTCTGATGCTTGGACTGTGATGCGCACTGGTCCGTCACTTCTCTGCATGGTTGATCCCCATGGGGACCTCGCTCAGTAAATTGGGAGTCAACACCTCGACACTCCTGGAGACTGTGCGTTGTGTTTTAGGGTTGTTGTCAGGATGTAGGTGGAGGTACGAGTCGGACACACGGTGATTAAAGTCGTGGTGGAGACCATCCAATTTATTTGGTGCACTTGACGGTCACAGAAAACTGTGATTTAGAATGTATGGGACTTAAAATAACCTTATCATCACAAATGTCTTTTAGTCTCATTGTTATCTACCGCCCACCTAATTCAAATACTGATTTCTATGAAAAATTTCTAAACGTGCTGGCAAGGATCAACTTAGACAAAGAGGTAATAATAATGGGAGATTTTAATATTAATTGGGAAGATAAAAAGGCCAGAAAACATCTCAAACAAATCACAGATTGCTTTGACCTCACACAGATGACAAAAGGCCCAACAAGGATAACACAATCGACAAGAACCCAGATTGACCTAGTACTTAGCAACAGACAAGAAACAAATCACAAAATCTCTTCATATGATCACAGGCCTCTCTGACCACAATTTAGTACTTGAGGCCAGAAAACTATAAACAAAGAGATTGTATGTATCTGCTATTAAAGGGCAGGAATCACTAAGAATACCCAATAAAGACCAGGACCGATTTAAAAACGCAGTGGACAACTATGACTGGAATTCTCTATTATCCAGAAAAGATTTAAAAGAAGGGAGCAAGACACTTTCAAATAAACTGCAAAGTATTATTAAAGAATTTACTTGTCGGTTTAAACACAGGAAAAAAGGAGCAGCCTGCCATGGATTAATGCAGATATCCTGCAAAAAATGAAAGAGCGTGATTTTACACTGAAAAGTGCTATTAAAACAAAACTATCGCATGAGAAACAACACTTTGCCAGGTTAAGGAACACAGTAACATCAGTGCTGAAAAGATCCAGGGCCAATTTTTTCCTTACCATAATAAGTGAGACTCACGGTTAGTCTAAGCTAATATGGGATCAGCTAAAGAAATGAATGGGGCAAGAACATAAACCAAGGAAACCAAATGAACTAACAATAAATGGGAACAGTATAAGGGACCCGTCTGAAATAGCTGACACTTTTAATCAATGCTTTGTTGAATCTGTTACAAAAATTGCCCAGAGCTTTTCACCTGTAAATATTGAGTCACATAAGCCTCAGTCAGCAGAACCCAGTCTTGTTTTCAAATCTGTCACAGAATCAAACACAGATGAAATCATCAGAAAACTCAAACCATCCAAATCAAAAGATGTGTTTGGAATGGACACAGCAATGTTTAAAAATATCAGCTCATCATTTATTAGTCCCAATGCAAAAATTGTCAATCAATCTGTAGATCAAGCAGAGTTTCCACCTGCATGGAAATCAGCCATCGTATCGCCAATGCTTAAATCAGGAAACCCACAACAAGTTTCAAATTACAGGCCCATTAGCATTCTGCCAATAATGTCTAAAGCTCTTGAAAAGTGGATATGTGAGCAAACCAAAGACCACCTGAAAACCAGTCCCTTCCAACTTCATCCACTACAATTTGGATTTCGACCTAACCACTCAACCGAGTCTGCCAACTGTTTCTTCAGTGACAAAATCAAATCATTACTTGATAAAAACAGCGTGTTTGGGGCAATCTTTCTTGATCTCAGAAAAGCATTTGATACAGTAAACCATCAGATCTTACTGGCTAAATTACCATCCTTCAATCTATCAGACCAGGCAACAAAATGGATGAAATCATATCCGTCTAACCATTTCCAATCGGTCCATGTTCATGATTAGCAGTCTGAGCCCCTTTGTAGGTCAACGGGCCTTCCACAAGGATCGACATTAGCCCCTATCCTACTCTGTATGTATATTAATGACCTCCCACTGGCCTGCCCAGATGTTAATATACAAATGTGTGGTGATGACACAGTTTTATATGTACATGGAACCTCAAAACAAGAAGTAGCGAATAAACTCTCAATATGGTTGTAACAGAACTGTCTCCAAAAACAGTGAGAATGTTTTTTACAAAATCACAGACAACAACAGCAGACCCAGACATCACAGTTTCAGGAGAAAAACTTCAAATTGTCCAACAATACAAATATCTAGGCATCCAGGTAGACTCCCACTTAAACTTCAAGCCACATGTGAGGGAAACCTGTAAAAAAATAAAATACACTTTGGCCAACTTCCGATACATCTGCAACTCCATGTCCATCCAGGCTGTTAAAACATACATGCATTCAATGATCTTCTCCTACCTCACATACTTTCTGACATTCTGGTCCCAGGCAAACTCCACAGCACTGAAACCACTGCAGTCCCTATACAAGAAGAAGAAGAAGGAGAAAATATCATGTCTATAGCGCCTCTCAAGATAAAAATCACGAGGCGATTCACAAAAACAAAAAATGTAAAAATATTAAAAAGCATTTAGAAAATGTTCAAAAATATATTTCAAATGAGCAAAAATAGGCAATTGTGACTAAAAAAATGTTAAGAAAGAGAGAGAGTGAACAGGAAAGAGGGAAATCATTGGATCCTGAGGAAGGTGGAATAGGTGGGGAGAGCAGAATAAAGAGAGAGAGGTGAAGAAGGTCGTACAAAAGCCAGCTTGAACAGGTGAGTCTTCAGCTGCTTTTTAAAGGAGACCACTGAGTCCACTGATCTCAGGCTCAGGGGGAGAGAGGTCCAGAGTCTGGGGGCCACAGCAGCAGATGATCTGTCACCTTTGACCTTTAGCCTGGTGCTGCACAACCAGTAGGCTTTGATCACTGGACCTCAGGGACCTGCTGGGGGTGTAGGGACTAAGAAGATCACCAATGTAAGATGGTGCTTGTCCATGTAAGGCCCTATAGACCAGAACCAGGATCTTGAAATGAACCCTGAAGTTGACTGGCAGCCAGTGAAGCTGGAGGAGAAGCGGGGTGATGTGGGTGTGTTTGGAGGACTTGGTCAGAAGCCGAGCACAGGCGTTCTGAACCACCTGTAGACGGTTCAGGGAGGCTCTGCTACATTACTGAGCATATAGATGGTCTCCGAAATTTGTGCGGAAATATCAGCAATCCATTAGCCTGGCCTGCCAGACTCACCCTCTGTTTAATTCTGCACAGAGAAAGAGTCTGGTAACTCACAGGTAGAGAGGCACATGAGGGGCGGGACTAGCCAGCTCAAAAATAACCAATCAGAAAAAAGACATAAATGCCAACTGTACTGCGCGACGTTGTAATTTTTTAGCTGTAGTAAAATAAATAAATAAATGGCATCTGGCAATGGCGTAAACATCTTTTCTTTCTTTTTTTTTTTTTTTTTTTTTGAAGAAATGCTTTTAGCGCTTCTACTTGTGGTTTTAAAGACATCTGAGTCATGTAGAACAGAGGAAAGAGCCGCAGCGAACCCCGCCGCTGTCTTTGTTGTTTATGAGAAACTGAGCGTCGCCATGTGTGATGTCCATGACGCTGTACTTTTTTAGCTGTAGTCAGAAATGGCGACGGCACAAACATCTTTCTTTAGAAGAAAGGCTTTTAGCGCTTCTACTTGTTGTTTTAAAGACGGGTCCAAGTCATTTAGAACAGAGGAAAGAGCCGCAGTGAACTCTGCTTCAGTCGCCATGTTCGACAAACTCGGCGTTATGGTGTGTGACGTACGCTGCTCAGCGCTGATTGGCTCGGCTAGAATTCTTGGGGGGTGGGGTCATTTGAACAGGAGAGTTCCCAGACCCTTTCTCTGTGCAGAATTAAACAGAGGAGGAGTCTGGCAAGCCTGGCTAGCAATTCTATATCATGCTGGTTACTGAGGAAGAGAGATCACCTCTGACTGAAGCTGTTTCTCTGATGAACGCTCACACCCACAGCCTCTGCCTCTGCTATAAGAACACAGTGTCTGTTTCTCCCTGAGGTATTTTTGTCATAAGTAATACTTCCTCCCATTTCTGACAAAAAGCCATTAAACAGAGCAAAATGTCTAGCAACACCACCAATTTTCTACTCAGTTGTATTTCTGTATATCATACAAATCACATTACACTCAGGGTTCCCACTCTTTTCTTGAAATTATTTTCCAGGACTTTTCCAGGACATTTTCAAGACTTTTTCAGTGTACAAGTCAAGTTATCATAACTACGGTTTGCCGATATCCCGATATATTTAGAAACAGATATGATATTGTACCTGCCTATACTGTTATTTTGACAATATAGTTGTGGAAAGATTTTTGTCTTTCACAATCCCACCTGCTTTCCTCTACTTACAATGCAACACAACTAAAACAGAAGTTATTCTCTACTTTAGTTCATACCAGAGGTGTGACATTGTGGCATCATCAAGTCATCTCCATGTCATGTTTTTGTTCTGCTCAGCAACTGAACCAGGTTAATTCACTGTGCTGATTGAAATCGTCGTCGTCTTCCTCCGCTTATCCAGGTCCAGGTCGCGGGGGCAGCATCCCAACTAGGGAGCTCCAGACTGTCCTCTCCCCAGCCACCTCCACCAGCTCCTCCGGCAGGACCCCAAAGCGTTCCCGGACCAGATTGGAGATGTAACCTCTCCAACGTGTCCTGGGTCAACCCGGGGGCCTCCTGCCAGCAGGACATGCCCGAAACACCTCCCCAGGGAGGCGTCCAGGAGGCATCCTGACCAGATGCCCAAACCACCTCAGCTGACTCCTTTCTATCCGGAGGAGCAGCGGTCCTACTCCGAGTACCTCCCGAATGTCCGAGCTCCTCACCCTATCTCTAAGGCTGAGCCCGGCCACCCTATGGAGGAAACTCATTTCGGCCGCTTGTATCCGTGATCTTGTTCTTTCGGTCATTACCCAAAGCTCATGACCATAGGTGAGGATTGGGACGTAGATCGACCGGTAAATCGAGAGCCTGGCTTTCTGGCTCAGCTCCCTCATCACCACGACAGATTGGCTCAGCGTCCGCGTCACTGCAGACGCCGAACCAATCCGCCTGTCGATCTCCCGATCCCTCCTACCCTCACTCATGAACAAGACCCCGAGATACTTAAACTCTTCCACTTGAGGTAGGACCTCTGTCCCGACCCGGAGTTGGCAAGCCACCATTTTCCGGTCGAGAACCATGGTCTCAGATTTGGAGATGCTGATCCTCATCCCAGCCGCTTCACACTCGGCCACGAACCTACCCAGCAAGAGCTGAAGGTCAGAGCTGAATGAAGCTAAGAGGACCACATCATCCGCAAAAAGCAGAGACGAGATTCTCCTGCCACCAAACTCAACACACTCCACACCACGGCTGCGTCTAGAAATTCTGTCCATAAAGGTAATGAACAGAACCAGTGACAAAGGGCAGCCCTGGCGGAGTCCAACCCTCACCGGGAACAGGTCCGACTTACTACTGGCTATGCGGACCAAATTCATGCTCCTCTGGTAAAGGGACTGAATGGCCCTTAACAGAAAGCCACCCACCCCATACTCCTGGAGCGTCCCCCACAGGGTGCCCCTGGGGACACGGTCATAAGCCTTCTCCAAATCCACAAAACACACGTGAATTGGTTGGGCAAACTCCCATACCCCCTCCATCACCCGTGTAAGGGTATAGAGCTGGTCCACAGTTCCACGGCCAGGACAAAAACCACATAAATCCTCCTCAATCTGAGATTCAACTATCGATCGGACCCTCCTCTCCAGTACCTTGGAGTAGACCTTTCCAGGGAGGCTGAGGAGTGTGATCCCCCAATAGTTGGAACACACCCTCAGGTCACCCTTCTTAAAGATGGGGACCACCACCCCGGTCTGCCACTCCACAGGAACTGCCCCCGATGACCATGCAATGTTGCAGAGATGTTTCAACCACGACAGCCTTACAACATCCATAACCTTGAGATACACAGGGCGAATCTCATCCGCCCCTGGTGCTCCGCCGCTGTGTAGTTGTTTGACTACCTCAGCAACTTCTGCCCCCGGGATTGGACAGTCCATCTCCAGGTCTCCTGGCTCTGGTTCCTCCTTGGAATGCGCGTAGGAGGGATTGAGGAGCTCCTCAAAGTATTCCTTCCACCATCCGACTATAGCCCCAGTTGACGTCAGCATCTCCCCATCTCCACTGTAAACAGTGTGAGCAAGTTACTGCCTTCCTCTCCTGAGGCGCCGGACAGTTTGCCAGAACCTCATAGTCTTTCTCCATGGCCTCACCAAACTCCTCCCACGCCCGAGATTTTACCTTGTCAACTGCCACTGCTGCATCCTGCTTGGATATCCGGTACCTGTCTGCTGCCTCCGGAGACCCACAGACCAGCCACGCCTTGTAGGCCTCCTTCTTCAGCCTGACGGCTCCCCGAACCTCTGGTGTCCACCAGCGGGTATTGGGGTTGCCACCACGACTGGCACCGGCCACCTTGCGACCACAGCTAGCAACAGCCGCCTCAACAATCGCAGAGTGGAACAAGGCCCACTCGGAGTCAATGTTCCCCTCTGCTCTCGGGACACGGTCAAAGCTCTGCTGGAGGTGGGAGGTGAAGACCGTCTTGACAGGTTCTTCTGTCAGGCGTTCCCAGCAGACCCTCACTATGCGTTTGGGTCTGCCAGGTCTATGCGGCATCTTCCCCTGCCATCTGATCCAACTCACCACCAGGTGGTGATCAGTTGACAGCTCCGCTCTGCTCTTCACTCGGGTGTCCAAAACATACGGCCGTAGGTCAGATGATAAGACTACAAAGTCTATCATCGACCTGCGACCTAGGCTGCCCTGGTACCAAGTGTACCGATGGGCATCCATCGGTACACTTATGTTCGAACATGGTGTTCGTTATGGCCAAACTGCGGCTTGCACAGAAGTCCACTAATGAAACACCACTCGAGTTCAGATCAGGCAGACCATTCCTCCCAATCACACCCCTCCAGGTCATGCTGTCATTGCCCACGTGAGCATTGAAGTCCCCCAGTAGGACAATGGAGTTCCCTGATGGAGCACTATCTAGCACTCGTCCCAGGGACTACAAATAGGGTGGGTACTCTGAACTGATATTTAGCCCATAAGCGCAAACAACAGTCAGGACCGTTCCCCAACCTGAAGGCACAGAGAAGCTACCCTCTCTTCCCCCGGGGTAAACCCCAACACACAGGCAGAGAGTCTTGGGGCTAGCAAAAAGCCAGTTTTGAAAAGTTTTGAATTTGCACCGTCTTGCTGACATCACTCACTCCTGCCTTTAAAGGACACAAAGACATATTTTGAAAGATTGTTACTGTTTATATTGACTGTTTATTCAATAAATTAGGCCTGCTTTTCAAACCTTATCTCTTTCATATCTTTCCTATTCTGTGTATTATACTTATTGTACACACCGCATTACACTTTACTGCTTATTTCACATAGTTGGATGTTAAACTGCATTTTGTTGTTCCAGTATTGGTCATTTTAGGTTAGTCCAGTCATCCAGAAACAAGATTAAGGGTAGATGACTAGGCTAATATCTCCCGCTAACACCACAGACATATTGGACCTGAAAATTTTTTTTTCTACCTCAGAGATAAGTACTTGTAGTTGTTCGCTACCTTTTTTGTCTGGACTGTACGTAGCATTACTATGATAAATATATAGTTACTACTTAAAATCATTCTAGTTATTAATTTAGCCGTGTTGAATTCAATTTAATTACGTTAACAACTTTGTTCAAATGACCATGCCAGTCTTCAGTTCTCACTGCCTCCTGGCTGCGGTCTGTGTAGCTAGCTAAAAACAGTATGAACAGCTGAGGCTCTGTCCTCTGAGCACATACTTAGTATTTTTGATAGAATCAAATTCATGACATTTTTCTCATTCACATATTTTTGTTTCTGCTGTCGGACGATAGAACTAGTATGAATTACTGAGTGGAGCGCGGGTCCCCTAGACTACCTGCTATCCATTGCTATCCCGAAGCTCTCGTCATGTTCGCTCGTCTCAACGCATGAGTGAAAAAAACAAAAGCTCTCCACTGCTCCTTTGTCACTCAACAGAGAGAAGGAGAAAAACTTCTCGCTCTATAAACTGCGATAAAGAAATACTCCGTGAACCGAGTTGCTACTTTTGGCCCTTCTTTAGAGAAATAAATCTAGGTGTGAAAAATCTGTAAATCTAGCCAAAAAGACAGTTGGAAAAACAGAAGTGGAACTGGAACTGAAGAGGAATATGCAATCTGATTGGTTGGAAGCGTCATGTGGGGCGCTGTGCCAGCTAGATGCAGAAATGAAAGGAGAAGCGCTACAGCCCAATATTGCCCAAAATGTTTAATCCGTTTGTTTATCCACAAGGAGGGAAAATTATTTTCCAGGACAACTCAAAAATTTCCAGGACATTTTGCAATTCCCCCCATTTTCCATGTGTTTTCCATGACTGGAAAATTGGACTATCATTTTCCAGGTTTTCCAGGACGCGTGGGAACCCTGTACACTGTATACTCATGTTGTTTTTGTGTGGAGTGAACTCACCCCTGCTGACTTCCCCAAATGATTTTTCCCCGCCTACTTGCTCAGAGATGCAATCATGACATCACTAAAATCTTCACGCCAATTTTGAATATCACCTATATGATTAGTCACGGCCGCAGTCCTAATTAAGGATGTGTTGTATCAATCCTGGCTGGGTCCAGCTGAGGCTATCCAGACCAAACCAGGCCAAGCCATTTCTGGAAGTGCTATTAGAGTCGGACAGTCAGCAGTGGGTGTGTTGAACCATTTCAGCTTCAAGAAGACCGCCGCGAGAGGATAGTTAGAAAAACTGACCAGTTATGTGCTACAAAACCCCCGGCTACCCAAATGAAAACATTCTATACACGGTCCAGGCGGCTAGAGCCGTTGCTAGTGTGGAAGTCCTAATTGGCTCATGAACGATGCATTGTGCAACCCCCTTTGTCAATGTTCTTTGTCCTGGATCCATGTGTCCTTATTTCTATCACTTCCCTAACCCATCTTTTGTAACCAAAAAAAAATAAAAATCAGAACGAGAAGAACCAAAACCAGAAAAAACTGTAAAATCATATACAGACCATGCAAATGCTGCAAAAACATATATATAGGGGAAATCAGATGCCAACACAGAAACATAACAGAAAAAAGTGTTAAAAGGAAACAAGTCAAAGAAACACCAAAGCAGCAAAACGAGAAGCAGAAAAGAAATAAGCTCTAACAGACCACTGCATAAGGAAAAAAATAATATAATGGCTAGTGCATGGATCATGAACACAGAACAACAAAAATGAAGAAGATGGATTAAGGAAGCGATTAAAAATAAGGAGATGTGGCAGGGCCGGCTCTAGGTAATTTGGTGCCCAAGGCGAGACTGCCCATTTGCACCCCCCCGTGCCCGCACGCCTCTCACCCAAACCCAAGTCCACCCACCCACCACACATTGGAAAAAGCAACTCCACAGTTATTCCTTAGTTACTAATTTTTTATTTTAAATATCCACACAGCAGCTCTTTAAAGTCAACAGCCTGAAGAATAAACGTAAGCTTGAAAGATAAGTAACCTGAGAATATTACAATAACCAACAACTCAAAATGTCATTGGGGGTTTGCAAAATCAAAAGCAGCATTAAACTGTGCAATCAAAAGCAAAACTCAAATATCAGTGTCATCATAAAGAAAGTTCTACTTTCCATTTTGTTCAACTGCTGTGGCCAGTCAGCAGGATCCATGGGGCCAGCAGCTCCTACATGTTCACACACATCTGTTGAAGCTGATGATGGCGTCTCTTCAGGCTGTTGGATTGGAGCACTGAGCCTGCTGGTGTTGGGTTCTTCTTCTGTGAGAAAATAAACACACACACACACACACACACACACACACACAGCAACTTAACCCTCTGATGCATGAATTAAGAGCAGTGCCACTTTCACGTTCAATATTCCTCAGTCATGTGCAGTGATGCTTTTCATTGTTTTTAATGTTACTGGACTTTTTATTTTATTGATTTTTTTATCTGTTCTATGAAAACATGAATAAAATTATCAAAAACAGGTGGAAGTGAGCGCATCCATGGGGAATATTTGAAAAAACCTATGTCTCACTCTCAGGTGCTCTTCAGCATCAAATAAATTGTAGAACATGAGGAAGAAGAACGGGTGATCTGAGGCACTCTGAGGATTTCATTTATTAAACAAGGAAACGCCGACACGGGCCCGGCGGCAGCGGGGAAGTCCCCGCCACGGCCGCGGCGGTGCCACCCGCCCGATGTGTCGGACAAAGTTGAAATTTTGCTACACCCACACCTAACGTTCTTCTGATATGAAAATATTAAATTCGTATTGTATGCGTACTTAAAACTTGAATCGAAGTTCATAAAAAGGCTGCAATCATACTCCAAAAAAACAGTAAAAAAAATCTTACATTCTTCATCATCACAGTGAGACTCAACAGGTGTAGAAGACAGTCCCACCCCCCCTGGTGTCCACAGGTGCCTGTGTGGCTGCAGATATTGTCTCACTGCATCTGGACACGACGATTCAAAAGTAAAATTAATTGGTTAAAGTTATGAGATACTGTATTGTGTGTGTAAACAGCTAGCGAGGGTCCGTCCGTGGACCGTGCGTGGCAGGAGAGGCAGTTAGCTAAAATTGTAACGCAAAAAGTTCCTTTGCCAAATTTATAAAGTCTACATACCTCTGCTTTGGGCCCGTTTTTTTCTTCCTCCTTCCTTCGCTTCCAGAATGCTGATCCTGATGGCTTAGGTGTTCTTTTCATCGTAAAATATCAAAAGTTTAAACGCGACGACAACAGGATGTCCTTCTACAGTGCTGCCCACGCACGTGATCTACGGCACCCTTAACGGTCAAATGCATCGGAGCGGTGGCCCAAGCGGGAGCTCGTCATGCGGCCAGATCATTAGAATTTAAATATTGATGTTTTAATTTCATGTCATTTCAGAGGGGAATTTTGAGCATGTAGAGAGTGCATTTCATATAACAAACATAAATGTAATAAACTTTTTATTTATTTATTTTTTTAATTTTGCGCCCTATCCATCAGATGGCGCCCCAGGCGGCCGCCTGTGTCGCCTGTCGGCAAAGCCGGCCCTGAGATGTGGACACAAAACCATGAACAGTGACAAAGGAGTTTACACATTATATCGTGAATAAGACCGTGTCACCGGCGGGGGTGGGGGGGGTGGGGGGGGGGGTAGACGGTGACTTTGTCCTTAGCTGCTGACAGATGCCCAAAGCCAAACAAAAAAGTTATGAATCTTTCCAAGTCCGCCTCTACGTGCAGAATTTCATGACAGGAATATGCCTGATTTATTTTGTGGAATGTTTAGTTTTTTATTTTTAGGTATTTTTATCCAAAAATAATGGTTGATGTTCCTTTATTTTAAAATTAAAAGAAATTAATGTCTTTTTTTTTCTATTTCTTTGTTTTTCTGTAGGATACTGACCCAGGGGATGTGGCTGTCCAAGGCATGGAACTTGGTATTCTCACGGTTGTCGAAGATGATGTTGGAACAGTTAACTCATTTCCAACAACAAGAAGCATCGCCCTGATTGTTGAGGAGCAGATTGTCCTTGATGACATCAGCAGTTTCCCAACTGCATTTGCACTTCTCTTTGGCCTCATATATGCTCTTCACCTGGACTATCCAAAGAACTTGAGGTACACTTTTGAGGCCATTCAAAAGGTTTTCCTCAGTCTGGGAACCGGCTGCTCAGCCAGAGTCCAGGCCCTAAAGAATAGTTTGCTGAAATAAAGACGGTGTTTTCTCCTACTCTGGTGAGTGCTGAGAAGGTAAGAGACGGCAAGTTGTTCTTCAATGTTAAACGTTGCTAAAGCATTGTTTTGAATGTTTTCATATAAAAATTTAATGAATGTTGAAATGGCTTGTTCAGGGGTGGTTATTTGTACTTAATAAGTGTTCTCTCCTCTACGAGTTTCTTAATCTCCACCAGCCATACAGATCCTAAAGACTGGCAGGTGCCAAGCAGTCTTTTTTATTATTATTATTTATTTTTATTTTTTTGTGTAAGTGAAAATGTAAAGGCAAGTTGTTTAGTGTTTAACAAATGTTAAATGTTTCAAAAGCAGTATTTTGAATGCTTTTAAGTGAAGATTTTCTGAATGTTAAAATGGCTTCTTCAGGGATTATTGTTGTACAGAATTGTACAGCTTTTTCTAATACTTTTTTACATGTCAAAGTTATCCAAAACAGTATTACAAGGTAGCCACTATATTGAGCTCTACAGAAGTTTATAACACTGTTATCAAATATTTTTCTTTGTACTTCAGAGTACAATGTCCAGGATGAGATGAATAATATTTTTCAGTGTCATTGTTGTGGCATATTTTTGTTTATGGTAAGGATATATATATCTTCCATGAAGACCCTTTCATGTGCTTTAGTTTTATTTTTTCTGTAATTCTTATGAAATTTTATTTTCCATTTTTTTTATTTTATTACATTGTCCACAGAGGAAATTAACTACAATCATTGGAAGATTTATAAAAAGAATAACTTTTATTTTGATGTTGCAATGTTACAAATAAATGTTTCCCTAAATCCACAAGATGCTTTTGATGTGGTATGTTGGTCCCTGACTGCAAAGTTTCTATTTAAAGAATGGGCAGTTGAATAAACTTAAAAGGTAAGGCAGTCGAGTAAACTTAGAAAAGTAAGGCAACCAGCTGCACAGCTTTTTTGAGTAAACTCAACAAAGGGTTTTTTGTTAGGGTTAGTGAACAAGAACTAAATTGTTAATGAACTATCATTCTTAAGTTGAACAAATTTAAAATTGCTCTTCAGCTCTACTTCTGTTTTTAAGTTGAAGCAACCCATGTTTTTTAGTTAAAAGTACAGAAGAAAAAGTTGAGACAACATGTTTACATATGTTGTCTCAACTTACTTGAATGAGTATACAGTTGTGGTCAGAAGTTTACATACACTTGTAAAAAATATAATATAATGGCTCTACTGAGTGACCCGTTATTTCTAAAACTCTGATTTTTCTCTGATAGAGTGATTGGAACAGATACTTCTTTGTCACAAAAAACATTCATGAAGTTTGGTTCTTTAATGTCTTTATTATGGGTTAACAGAGAAAAGTGATCACATTTGCTGGGTCACAAATATACATACAGCAACATGAACTAGCAATTTAGGTGACTTAGAAACGTGTCAGTGAACTGAGCTTCATAGCATGGCCTCTTAACTTCTTGTGAGTGATTATGAGTGACTACAGCTGGTGACTTCTCTTAGGCCAGGTAAATAGGGCTCATTGGATACAAACGCCCACAAACGCTACAATGGGAAAGTCAAAGGAGCTCAGCATGGATCTGAAAAAGCGAATTATTGACTTGAACAAGTCAGGAAAGTCACTTGGGGCCATTTCAAAGCAGCTGCAGGTCCCAAGAGCAACAGTGCAAACAATTGTTTGTAAGTATAAGGTGCATGGCACTGTTTCATCACTGCCAAGATCAGGAAGAAAACGCAAGCTATCACCTGCTGCTGAGAGAAAATTGGTCAGGAGGGTAAAGAGTGAACCAAGAATCACCAAAAAGCAGATCCGCCAAGAATTAGAAGCTGCTGGAACACAGGTGTCATTGTCCACAGTCAAACGTGTTTTGCATCTCCATGGACTGAGAGGCTGCCGTGCAAGAAGGATGCCCTTGCTCCAAAAGCGGCACCTTAAGGCTCGACTGAAGTTTGCTGCTGATCACATGGACAAAGATAAGACCTTCTGGAGGAAAGTTCTGTGGTCAAACGAAACAAAAATCGAGCTTTTTGGCCACAATGCCCAGCAATATGTTTGGAGGAGAAAAGGTGAGGCCTTTAACCCCAAGAACACCATGCCTACAGTCAAGCATGGTGGTGGGATTATTATGCTGTGGGGCTGTTTTGCTGCCAATGGAACTGGTGCTTTACAGAGAGTAAATGGGATAATGAAGAAGGAGGATTACCTTCACATTCTTCAACATAACCTAAAATCATCAGCACGAAGGTTGGGTCTTGGGCGCAGTTGGGTGTTCCAACAGGATAATGACCCCAAACACACATCAAAAGTGGTAAAGGAATGGCTAAATCAGGCTAGAATAAGGGTTTTAGAATGGCCTTCCCAAAGTCCTGACTTAAACCCCATTGAAAACATGTGGACAGTGCTGAAGAAACAAGTCCATGTCAGAAAGCCATCAAATTTAACTGAACTTCACCAATTCTGTCAAGAGGAGTGGTCAAAGATTCAACCAGAGGCTTATGGATGGCTACCAAAAGTGCCTAATTGAAGTGAAAATGGCTAAGGGACATGTAACCAAATATTAGCACTGCTGTATGTATATTTGTGACCCAGCAAATGTGATCACTTTTCTCTGTTAACCCACAATAAAGACATTAAAGAACCAAACTTCATGAATGTTTTTTGTGACAAAGAAGTATCTGTTCCAATCCCTCTATCAGAGAAAAATCAGAGTTTTAGAAATAACGGGACACTCAGTAGAGCCATTATATTATATTTTTTACAAGTGTATGTAAACTTCTGACCACAACTGTATATGAGCTGAAGTCTTAAGTTTGACCAATTTAAAACTTTATGTCAAATGTACTCATAGAAGTAAGTTAAGGCAACAAATGTAAACATGTTGTCTCAACTTTTTCTTCTGTACTTTTAACTAAAAAACATGGGTTGCTTCAACTTAAAAACAGAAGTAGAGCTGAGGAGCTATTTTAAAATTGTTTAACGTAAGATTGATAGTTCAGTTTACAATTTAGTTCTTGTTCACCCAACAAAATAACCTTTGTTGAGTCTACTCAAAAAAGCTGTGCAGCTGGTTTCCTTACTTTTTTAAGTTCGTTCAACTTTTTTTTAGAGTGCAGTCGTTTACTTGTTCTAGGCACTGACAGAGTCAGGTGAGTTTAAAGGAGTCCAACACGCTTTATTTGGTCACTAGAAAATTTCTGCTCAGCCAGCAGCTCATGTAGTATGCACACAACAAGTTTTTACCCCCGTGAGGTAGAAAATATCAAACCGGTCAGATATTTACCTCAGTGTCTCGTGAGGCAGAAAACTCTGTGAAAATCAGGTGCACACAGCGAGGTATCTGCGAGCAAGCGGTCATTCGAGGCTGTTTGCTCAGCCGTTTGCTCTTGTGAATGGCAGGCTTTAAGGAGTCCACTGATCTCAGGCTCAGGGGGAGAGAGTTCCAGAGTCTGGGGGCCACAGCAGCAGGTGATCTGTCACCTTTGGTCTTTAGCCTGGTGCACTGCATAACCAGTAGGCTTTGATCACTGGACCTCAGGGACCTGCTGGTGGTGTAGGGACTGAGAAGATCACCATTGTATGATGGTGGCTTGTCCATGTAAGGACCTAAAGACCAGAATCAGGATCGTGAAATTGTTCTCCTCCAGGCTTTTGTTATTTGTATAGATAAAACATCCACATTTCAAGTCAGTGGTAGAGTCACATTGCGGTTAGTCCGAGGTGAGATGTCCAGATCTCAGGACAACAGGCTCCAAATCCTGCCATGTTCGGCCACTTTGTGCTAAAGCAGAATTCACTGTGATGAAAGAGGCACATCTGGTATTTTTTACAACTCACAAGGCATTCATACTAGAGACAACTCTGCAAATGTACTTAACGAGTGAATCACACCTGTAACAAAATTAAAAAAAACTGAAATTGGTCAGCGCCCCCATTGGTGTGGCAGTGGTGGGAGCCACCTTTTCCTGTGGGACACCCACTTACCTAGTTTCTGGCTAATGTCTTGCTGGTAACTGACTGCATTCAGTGTGATTGAGGTTTAAGCATGGGGTCAAGATAGTGATCCCAGAATGTTTCTAAAAGTTTCCCATCATAGACGCTACTCAAAACATCAGTGACCCCATGGTTTGCTGCCACTTTGAGACATTACCATCCAAACTAGCTGTGTGTATTATTCTTTTCATGCATGGAAGCATATTTTGTGTAGTGCTTAGGAATATTGAAGCATGATTTATATTTCAGGAGATTGACACCTTGACATTTTGGCACCACTGTTTTGAATTTCAGCATGCGGTTTGACATGTTTGCATTAATAACAGTGTGATCTCAGAGGGCCATGGCCTCAGGCTACTTGAACAAGACTACTAAAGAAAGGGATTTCAAAAGGAATCATAGAGCAGCTGTGGGACTCATCTGAATCAGCCCTGATACTGGTACCGTGTTAAAATCAATTGCCCACAAATGTAAGGGGATGGGGGATGGTGTGTGTGTGTGTATATGTGTGTGTGTATGTGTGTGTGTGTGTGGTAAGTCATTCAGTGTCTTTATCTTCTCTCTGCTTCCTCATAAACAGTGGGCTGTGGATGTGAGGACTCCTATTGAAGGACTTTGTCCAGAGGCCCCACAAACGTACGTTACAGAGGACAAGTAGCAACACAAACGCGACGTAAGTGTAACAGAATGAAATGACTGTTTTCCACCAAAAGTCACTTTCCCCCTCTCCTCTGACACAGGACTAGTCTGCATGAGATATGGCCTCAAGGTCTCATGCATTTGCTTCTAAGCTTCTTTTCAGCTCAACAGAAGAATGAAGAAAGGACTCTCTCCTTTTAATCAAAGAACTCTATTTTAATAAAGCTAATCCAACCAAGTTTTAGTCAATAAATAAGATGTGACCAATCTGTGAAATCAAAATATTAATTACTTTATTATAATCCTATAGAATTTAATGAGTAACATGACTTTAAATGTTCCAATAGGACTGATCTCATGTAGCGTTAAAAGACATGACACATTTCTTTCACTGATCCAATCAGAATCTGCCAGATCTGACGGAGGCGTGGTTTTGATAGTGTTTGGTAAATCTGTCAATTTTTAATTCGACCACAAACCAAAACATCCGAAGTATAAAACTGTGCCCACGTCATCTCTAACGCCAGTTCAAAGCGTTCTAGAGAAGTTGTCGGAGTGGCCATTCCTTAACTCTCCTCTTCAACCGAAAGAACCAACGACAAGCTGGATAAAATCTGTTACTGTTCCAACTGCTGCCACGGTTCCTTTCAGAATAAAAGTTGAACCATCACGACCCAGGTGGGTCTCGCTAGACGCCAACTAAATTGTCGTGACCCGGAAGTATGTCACAGACAGGTCTGGTCGGCAACCGCTGCTTTTCCTACCGGCTTCAGTTCCAGAAAAACATTTGTGACTTATATTAGTTAACAGTTTTAGTCACATTCACTCCAAAACACATTTTGAGTTTCAAATATTGCTGGAAAGAGGTTCTTAGCATTCTACAGACACACAGTATTGTCTGTAAAATAAAATCACTGAACTGTGATCTTGAGAAAGAGGTTTAAAAAAGAGTGTCCCAGTTCACTGCTAGTTGCCTACATTTGTGGTCCAAACACCTTATTTTGTGTTTTTAAGCGATTTTTTTCTTATTCAGTGAGAGAAATCTAGTCTCTGCTGGGCTTTAACGAGTGCATCAAAGTCAGGCTGAATGTCTGAGGTGGAGATGCGAAGCACAGCTGACAAATGATATCAGTGAGAGAGGATCTATACCTGGATTTTGTAAACTTCATCATTGAAAATGTTTGTTCACAAATGTAGGTAGAGCCGAAGAGAACCAGCATCTTCTGAGCATGTCTCCTCAGGTTTGGAAAGTTCTCCTCCTTAAGAGAAGAGTAGAAATCCAGCAGAGATCCTGACTTAAAGTGCTCCGCTACTACTGCATCGGACTGCAGGTCAGTGAGTTCCAGCTGCACATCACTGGGTGCATTATCCACACTGCAGGTAAAGGGACAGGAAATCATGTGCATTTTATCCTCCATATTTCTGAGATCTTCAAAACGCCTTGAAAACACCATGTAATGCTCCTAACATGGATGAGTACCTGCTGAGGTGATCAGCTGATGGTGTGACTTCGTTCAGGGTTTGCATGTGAGTGAGAGTGTTGCTCTCCAGTTGACTTGAAAGAAACTGCAGCTTTCTCATGAAGGCCTTCACGAGGCTGTGCATTTCATGAACAAGAAGGCCCTTGCCTTGCAGTTTGGTGTTCAGGTCATTCATCAGTGCAGTCACATCAACAGCAAATGCAAAATCTGCCATCCAATCCTCGTCTGAGAGCTCTGGAATGTCTTTGCCTTTCCTCTCGCAAAACTCTCGAATCTCTGCTTTCAAGTCCCAAACCCTCTTCAGCACTTTCCCCAGGCTGAGCCATCTGACAGCTGTGTGGAGTCCTCCACAAGAGCCACAAAGTGTCTGTGATTCATCACCCGCGCCCTGATGAAGTTTATTATTTTAGTAACAACATCAGTAACACGGTTGATCTTTAGCACTGACTTGCACAACACATGCTGGTGTATAATTCAATGCAAAAACACCTATTTTTGATCTGCATCGATTTCTGTCACTTTATCTTGCATGCGTTTCAAAAGTCTGACATTTTTCCCTGTAAGATTTGGACAACCGTCTGTTGTGACACCTGACAGTCTCTCCCATTTCAATCCCGGAGTGTCCGTGCACACATTTACCTCTGTAAAAAGATCACTCCCTGTCGTTGTCCCTTTCATCGACCGCATTGCTGCCAGCTCCTCTGAGAGCTTGAAGTCCGTTATCCCAGGACAAATACGAGCAGCTGGGCTGTGTCGCGGACATCACAGCTCTCGTCTTAGGCCAATGAGGAAAAGTCAAAACTTGCCACTTCACGTTGCAGCTGAAGCTCCAGGTTCCCCTCGATCCTCCTGGTCACGGTTCGCCTGGACAGCGGGATTTGCTAAAATGCACCTTTTTTCAGGGCATATTAGTGCGGCGGAGTCCACCATGCACTCTTTGACAAACTCTCCCTCCGAAAACGGCTTGCTGTTTTTAGCTATTTTGTGGGATATCACAAAGCTGGTCCTGGTTGCTGCATCCCTGGATGTGTGAAGCTTAGTAAAACAGCCTTGCTGCTTTTGCAACTTTGCTAGCAAAGCTTCGGATGTCCGTGCCCTCTCAGCATCAGACAAGTTCTTGTATTTTTCCGAGTGTTTCTTGTCGTAATGTCGACTCAAATTGTAGTCCTTAAACACGGCAATCTCCTCCCCGCAAACCAAACACACGGCTTTACCTCCGACTTCAGTAAAAAAAAAATGCTTAGCAGTCCAATATTTGTTGAAAATCCTGTATTTGGCATCTTTCTTTCTTTCTTTTTTTTTTTTTTTTTTTTTTTTTGCATGAGCGGACATTTCTGGGGGGCTACAATCACCATGTCAACCGCGGGCACTTGTTGCTATACGTATTGCGTCACTGTGCACGTAAAAAACAACTTCAAAATAAAAGCAATGCAGCCTTAGCCCATGCATGAGGTAAAATGAGAAAATACATTTATTTTGTAATTTCCAATTAACCTTACGCGGGCTGGTCAAAGTCAACCAAAGGGCCGTATGTGGCCCGCGGGCCGTAAAATGCCCAGGATTGCCGTAATAGGTAGTAATCTATTTGTGCTTCGTTACTAGGGAACGACTTAGGGGGTATTGAGTCATGAAGCAGGGGAGAATAGGTAGTTAACCAGTAGTTACTGGTGAAAATGCTCATCAGTCTTATTCAGGGACTAATAGGTAGTTATTTATGAAAGCAATAAGGAATGAATCCCAGATTAATGTAGTGCCTGTAGACGCTCTTTTGTAAACTTCATGAAGGATGCAGATAATTTGCAATTCCACAGTGATTTGACATCCCTGTATCATCTTGATTTCACTCGTCTGTCACTTCATCGTCCATCGTCGGCATCCGTCCGTCACGAGACAATGGAAAGTGAAGCCTCCTCCCAAGTACCTACTGAGC
This sequence comes from Nothobranchius furzeri, assembly GCF_043380555.1. Lineage (NCBI taxonomy): Eukaryota > Metazoa > Chordata > Actinopteri > Cyprinodontiformes > Nothobranchiidae > Nothobranchius > Nothobranchius furzeri. The sequence continues at coordinate 1,472,684 of NC_091749.1, forward strand.
AACGAATCTGTACCTACTAGATACTTAACCATTACTTACTATGTTGTTATGTGAACATTTACCATGAGTAGATTGAGCTTATTCACGCATTTTCTTTCATCTTGTGTATGGTAATATTCCAGAGATGGATGACCAAATTCCTGCAGGTTGCAAAGTTACCTGGCTCAAATCAATCACTAACCAAATGATCAATGTTTAGGGTACTTTTTTTTAAATATGAGAAAGGTACACAACAAACTTTTCAAAGATTTACTTTCACATTTATAATCTATGAAATCAACATGTTAAAACACTCTAAAACAATATTACAAACTTGAACAGAACAGGTCCAAGGTAATCCACATTAGAGATGAAAAAAACGTATATCTTTGGTTACAAAAACCTTGGGAACATTTTAAGAAGCACTCCAGCATCCTTCATTTTAATGACATCCTTCTCAAGACTGGCAGACTGAATTGTCGCCTTGCATCTTTTAGCAAAGGAAGCTAAACTTTCCTTTGGGCTGTAGGTGTTCCTGAGTTCTTCGTACCTCTCCCGACTTACTGCTGCAAGTTCAGCTATTGCAGCTGTGTCTGCAATTGTTTTCCGGTCTACGCCAATTTTCCTTAAGGCTGCAACCATTGGGAGACTCCCATCCTGAGTCGCCATAAGCACCTTCTTGTACCTGTTGATGGCTTCCTGGTGTTATGACTGCAATGACAACAAATGAAAAATATTTTAAATATCTCTTTTAAGATGAATGACTGCACCACTGAGCTTTAAAATGTATCAGAATCAGAATCAGGTTTATTGCCATTGTTAGTGAACAAACAATTCACAAACTAGTAACTTGCTTCGTTACTAATGTGCTACATATAACATGAATAATAAGATTAAAAAATAGAATAAAATAGAATAAAAAAATTAGAATAAAACTTTCAGCGATAAAAAATGGCAGGTAATGGTAACATGGCCGATAACGTGACTTTGTGTCAAGTACAGAAGACCAGCATGGTTGTGTGTTTAGAATCTATTCACAAGTCTAACGGCAGATGGAAAGAAGCTGTTCTTATGGTGGGAGGTTCTGGTCCGGATGGACCGTAACCTCCTGCCTGAGGGAAGCGGCTCAAAAAGTCTGTGACCCAGGTGAGAAGGGTCAGCTGCTATCCGACCTGCACGCCCCCGAGTCCTGGAGACGTACAGGTCCTGGAGAGATGGAAGGCTGCAGCCAATCACCTTCTCAGCAGAGCGCTGCAGTCTATGTTTGTCCCTCACTGTGGCTCCAGCGTACCACACAGCGATGGAGGAGGTGAGGATGGACTCACCTGCCTCCTGTAGGCATCGCCGTCAGAGATGAGCCTGATGAGGGTGGTGTCGTCTGCAAACTTGATCAGTTTAACGGAGTCGTGGCTCGAGGTGCAGCAGTTTGTGTACAGGGAGAAGAGCAGAGGAGAGAGTACACAGCCCTGTGGAGATCCTGTGCTAATAGTCTTAGTGGTGGAAACATTCTTCCCCAGCCGCACGCACTGCCTTCGGTCCGTCAGGAAGTCAGTGATCCACCTGCAGGTGGAATTGGGTACGTTGAGCATGGAGAGCTTGTCCTGGAGCAGAGCAGGGAGGATGGTGTTGAACGCAGAGCTGAAGTCCACAAACAGGATCCTAGCGTAGGTTCCCGGGGAGTCCAGGTGCTGCAGGATGAAGTGGAGGGTCAAGTTGATGGCGTCGTCTACAGACCTGTTGGCTCTGTATGCGAACTGCAGAGGGTCCAGGAGGGGGGAGGTGAAGGACTTGAGATGAGGGAGGACCAGGCGCTCAAAAGACCTCATGACTATAGACGTCAGCGCCACAGGCCTGTAATCATTCAGTCCAGTGACACGGGGTTTCTTAGGGACAGGGACAATGGTGGACAGCTTAAAGCAGGCTGGAACATGGCAGGACTCCAAGGAGATGTTAAAGATGTCCGTGAAGATTGGACACAATCCCTCTGCGCAGTTTCTCAGGGTAGCGGGGGAGACACCGTCCGGGCTCGGGGATTTCCGTGGATTTTGCTTATGGAAAACCCTGAGCACAACCTCTTCTGTCACTGAGAAGGCAGTGGAGGGGGAGGGGTGGTCAGCGGGGACTGTACTATTCACAGTGGTGAAGATGGTGGGGGAGGCATATGACACCAGAGTGGCTGAAGAAGCCTGTGCAGTAGGGGGTGTGGGGGATGGGTGTTGCATTTCAAACCTTACATAAAAGGAGTTAAGTTGTTCAGCCAGTTGTAGATCGTCAGCAGCATGTTGGGCTCTAGGCTTGTAGTTAGTGATTTGCCTGAGCCCTCTCCAGACAGAGGCGGTGTCATTGTCAGAGAACTGCTCTTTTAGACGCTTACTGTACCGGGATCTCGCCTTTTTCAACTCTTTTGAGAACTGGTACTTAGCGTCCTTATAGCTTTCTCTGTCCTTGGCTCTGTGGGCTGCTTCTTTCTCCCTCCTCAGCTGTCTCAGTCTGGTTGTAAACCAGGGCTTATCATTGTTTAAAGTGACCCTGGTTTTTGTTGGAATAATGCTGTCCTCACAGAATTGTATGTATGATGTCACAGTGTCTGTATAGTCATCCAAGTTGTCTGTGGCAGATCCAAACATGTTCCAGTCTGTTGTGTCCAGACACATGCGAAGCTCCTCCACAGCCTCGCAGGTCCACTTCTTAGAAGTTCTCACTGCAGGTTTTGAGAGCTTCAGCCTCTGCCTATATGAGGGGATGAGGTGAATCATGGCGTAGTCTGAGAAGCCGAGAGCAGCTCGCTGCTCGGCCCGATAAGCTCCACTAACTGTGGTGTAGCAGTGATCCAGCGTGTACTGCTCTCTTGTCGGGCATTTAACAAATTGTCTGTACTTAGGCAATTCCTGGCTCAGATTTCCCTTGTTAAAGTCGCCGAGGATAATAACTAGAGAGTCCGGAAAGGTCTGTTCCACACTTAGGATCTGCTTCGCGAGCGCACGTTGAGCCTCGCGCACGGCGGGATGTAAACAGCAGCCAGAAAGAATGAAGCGAACTCACGCGGGGAGTAGAATGGCTTACAGTTTATGAAGAGGAATTCCAGAGCAGGAGAGCAGTACTGGGAAATCCAAGTCACATCCGAACACCAGACATTGTTGATGTAGAAGTAGACACCTCCACCTTTTGTCTTTCCTCCGGATAAGACTTGCTGTCTGTCTGCGCGGAGGAGCTGGAATCCCTCCAAATGGAGCGCGCAATCCGGGGTCTGCTCGTTGAGCCACGTCTCCGTGAAGCACAAGACAGAAGAGGAAGAAAAGTCTGTTTCGTCTCATCAACAATGCCAGTTCATCCGTCTTGTTGCTAAGTGAGCGGACATTGCAGAGGAAGATCCCAGGTAAGGGCGTACGTGAGCCGCGTCTTCGTAGACGCACGAGCACTCCCGCACGTTTCCCTCTCCTACGGCGTCTCACTTTCTTAATTAAAAAGTGGACCAAATCTGCCACACCCACTAAAAAAACTGGAAGTAGGTCCGTCGGCGTTGATTTTCTGACGTTTAGAAGCTCTTCACGGGTGTAAGAGCACGCTGACACACAATTTGCAGACAAAAACAAACAAAACACGACGCACGTTAGCACCAGGGCGTCCTTCCTCGGCGCCATCTTGGTTGAAGATCGTAATGTTAATGAAAATTGTATTCTCTGTAGATATCACAAAAAAATGCATTTTCTCTCTCTTTCTTCACTTGTATAAATTCCAATTTTCTATTTGTTGTCATTTTAAACATTTTAAAATCATTTTTCAAAATGTTTTTTATATTTTTAATTTTTGTTTGGTGAAACGCCTCGTGATTTTATATTGAGAGGTGCTATATAAAAGATAGTTTTCTTTGTTTTCTTTTCACTACAGAGCTCAGCAGTGTCTTGTTGTTAAGAAACTAAGGTCCTGCTGCATTTATTTGCAGCTTGCATAGGAACCACGACAAAATTTAAAATATTAAAACAAAAACAGAATTTGGTGCAGACCAGGTAAAGTGAAGCTATGAACCTTACTGGTGTGAATACAACCTAAATATGACATCATTTCTTGTATAAAAATATCAGGATTTAAATATACAACAAATGGACTAGTAATAGTAAAAAAGAGTTATAAAAAACACTGTGGAAATGAGAACGACAATCTCTGTCTGGGACAATGTTAACAATCGTTCATTTCAAAATAACTAATCTGCTATGGGACAGACAGTCGGTTACTAAAGCCTAATTTACACTTCTCCGTGAGGGAGAGATGCACACGCATTGACAGAGACCTTTTGCTATCAGACTTCTCCGTCAGCTGGGGAGTGCTGCTAAACAACAGCAAACAAGACAACAGAGGGCGTAATGCTATTCCGAGGTATCCTGCCACCATTACAGTCACGTATCCGGTCCACAATAGTGTATTTACTATTGTGTTTACTTTGTTTTAATGTATTTCTGAAACTTTTTAACACAAACAAATTTGTCCTCATTCTCCACCTCTTCATGCGATCAGCACCTCTAAACCCACGTTTCTCATCCTCTCTGTCTATGAATAAAACACTTGCTGCGCATCTTTGTACTTCTTTAGTCACGGGTGAAAATAATGTTCATATGCATTTTTCTATCTGTTTGCTCTGCCTCTAAATATCTCTTTATTTTTTGAAGCGGCAAAGACGGTGCTGTTAACAAATTTACAGGAAGCAGCATCCTGACAAGTCACAGCTTGCGGTCTCCGTCTCTTTTGACGGATAGTTAAAATTTGTGGCATGTCTCCATCTTCTTCCGCAACGCAAAAAGGCATTGCGTGTGTCCGTCCCGACGTTCACGGAGCAGTATAGATTAGGCTTAAGTAATTAACTATCGATCCTATCAGCAATCGGCGAAACCCACTATCGGTCATTCTCTATCAAACATGTTTGTTATTGAATTATATTTTAAATTATGTATTCTCTCGATTCAAGTGGGGCATCGTCGTCTTCATCAGCTGCAGCAGGTAAATAAACTGTGTAAGGATAACGTTAGCTTGTCATTTTAGCTTCCATTAACATTGCAGTCAGCTAATTTCCCTGTATTTCTGTAACATTAATGCTTTTTATGTGCAGGACCAGCAGCAAGAGTTAAAGCTGCAATGGTGACTCCCTTCACAAAAGCTAAGGAGACAGCCTTTACCCGCCAGAGAACAGACGAGTGTCACAGAGCTGTAACTGCTTTTGTTGTGAAAGGATTGTTGCCTTTTACAACTGTGGGCTCGTCCCGGTTTAGGTATATTACTGCTGATATTACGTGACATAGTGTGAGTGTAATGGAGAAAAAAAACAGATTGCTTATTTTTGTGTGTTATTGTTGTTGTGTGTAACAGGGAGATGACAAGGGCCCTCAATCCAAACTGCCCCCCCCCCCCCCCCCCCCCAACAGACAGGAGCTTTGCAACACGTTGCTACCAGCGTGGTATAATGTTGAGAAAGTTAATGTGAAGCAGGAGCTGAAAGCAGTGGACCATGTTGCAGTCACCGCTGATGCTTGGAGCCGTGTGGCTCAAGATCACTACATCACAGTCGCTGTTCATTATGTAGTGGATGCAGAGCTGAGAGAACAGGTCCTACATACAAGAGCAGTGCATGTCTCTCAAACAGGATCTGCTGTTGCAGAGGAAATTGACAGCATCCTAGATGAATTTGAGGTGAAGTCTAAGGTGGTAGCAGTTACAGTTGATAACGCTGCCAACATGGATGTAGCCGTCCAAAAAATTAAGGTTGCTTTGCTCATACCCTCAACATAGCAGCCCAAAAGCTGTACAGCAACTGGTCAGGGAGGATAAGAGCCGTCGTGTTATGGCTAAGAAGAAATAGTCTTGCCAGGCCTGTACTGAAAGAGAAGCAGAAACTTCTAGGTAGGTCAGAGGTTATTAAATATACACAGGATGTTATTTGTATATTTGAGAGCTGTTACTGGTTTTAAACGTTTCTGCCACTTTCTACATCATTAATATTAAGAATTTTAAATTTAGACGATTGTTCTCTGTTTTGTTGAAGGCCTAGATGAGCATTCCCTCATCCTTGATGTGAGATCCAGATGGAACAGCCTCTTTCTTACGGTAGAGAGGTTCATCGAACAGTACCCCCCATCCAGGCTGCTTGAAGGGACCCAATAATCAAGAAGGCTATGGACAGAGACAGGTAATAAAAACTTGAGTTTCAAAAACCTCTGATGGAGTGAATTCTCTTTTGCTGACAAAAACATTCTGAATAATTTTGCCCTATTATTTCCAGATTGCTGAGTGTCAGATGATGACATGAGCAAGTGTGAGGACTTTGTGGACACCATGAGGGTCCTCTACACATCCACACTTGCAGTTTCAGCTGATAGGAGTGCCACTGTGGGGCAGATCCTCCCCATCCTCGACAAACTCAGGGCCAAGTTTGAGGTGAAAGATGAAGATTCTGCTTTCAAGAAAGCCATCAAGGAGAAGGTCTGGGCAGACCTCTCCCATCGTTACACAGTATGTAGTTCATTTGATTAATTCATAATTAAAGCAATGGTGTAATGAAATACGTAAAATGTATTGTCCGACTGTTCTTGTTCAGTGTTGCTAGGAGGACACAAACAAAGAGCTACGGCTGTTCTTTGAGGAGGCTACTGCTCTAGATCCTCGTTTTAAAGGCAAGATTCAGGATGAGGCTGTTTGGACCCGCCTAGAAAATGAAGCTGTAGCCCTCTTCGCTGGAGACAAGGTTTGTTCATCATAACTGTAATGCGGACCACAGCTGGGCATATGCACTCTGTTTCAGTATGATCATATAATTACCATATTTTAATTATTTGTTCTGTGTATGCTTTATTTAAAGATTGGAGAGGTGACCCAGCAGGAGGGGAAAGGAAGAAAGGAGCAGCGGGAAGGGGAGGAAGTATCTGAGGGAGAAGAAATGCCAGAAGCTCCCGAGAAAAGAAAGAAAACGCTGCCAGCCCTTGGGGAGCTATTTCAGGATGAGGACCAGGAAGTGTTACTCCAGAGTGAGATAGACACCCAAGCACCTTCATTAGCCGAAAAGGCCAAGAACGAGGTGCTAATCTACCAGAGATTTCCAGCAGTCCTCAGCTCTGTGCATCCCCTCTTGTGGTGGTGGCAAAAGAGTCACCAGATGCCTATGTTGGCCAGCTTGGCCAAAAAATATCTTTGTGTTCAAGCCTCTTCCACCCCTTCAGAGCGAGTTTTCTCCACAGCAGGGGATACAGTCAGTGTTGAGCGGGCTCGACTCTTGCCTGGGAAAGTGGACATGTTAGTTTTCCTTAAAAAGAATGGCTAAAGGACTGAATATATACATAGTTAAGTAGGTCATGTTCAAGTAGTTCAAAGCAAAGATGTTTACTTCAGTTTTTTCCATTTACATACCCCTCTATTATACAAATTGTCCAGAGAGAGGAATATTCTAGTTTGTTAAACATATGTTAAAATGTAAAGACTTCTATGCTATATTGTTATATTTAATTTTGTAACATATTGTTATATATTGATAAGAAATATTTGAGTGAAAAATAGTTTTTAGTTATTAAACACAAAAAAGTATCGAAAATTGGTATCGTTAGGTATCGGTATCGATTCGTAAGTACCGGGAATTGGTACCCGATCGATTCAAATGTGAAAGGTACCCATCCCTAGGCAACATTGAAGCTTTTTGAATTACATGATGCAATGGCTTGCCATAGTTCTGTCTGGAGCGCACTCATAGCAACAACCAGACTCCAGGTGCTGCAGCTCCGCCCCACACCGCTGCAGACAACTACATATGAACAAAATGAAGGGTGGGGGGTTTCCTTATGCTTGTAGAGCTTAGTCACCTTTTTTCAGAACACCAATTTATCGTGAGCGTGCTACACGCTAGCTTAGCATTAGCAATTCTGCTCGTAGTTTTAACTCTTGATCCCAAACTTTGTACAGTTGTTCTGCCTTTTACAATGGGTTGTCTCTGCAGGTTTCTCTGTTTTCCTCCACAGCATCTAGATTACCACGTAGTGCGCAAGTAAAATGTGTTCAGACTGGTACGCAGATTTAACGAATCTTCGGAACAGTAAAAAACTATTCGAAGAATTTAACAAATCGAATCATTTGGATCATTCGAATGATCGTTTCATCCCTAATATATATATATATATATATATATATATATATATATATATATATATAATATATGATACATATATATTATAATATATATATATAATATATGATATGATATATATATATATTGTAATATATTATATATATATATATATATATATATATATATATATATATATATATATATATATATATATATATTGAAATATATATATATATATATATATATATATATATATATTGTAATATATTATATATATATATATATATATATATATATATATATATATATATATATATATATATATTGAAATATATATACCGTAAATCCTCTAATATTGACCTGTATTTAATTAACTGCCGGGTATCATATTTTGGCCGGTGTCGGAGTCGGCGGAGGTGAATAATGGCCGTTTTTTTATTGTGGCCGGGTGGAATGTTGTAACAAGCAAGTACGGGGGGCGGTTGTGTCATATCCGTCTCACTTTTGATTTGCCAGTGAGTGACCCCGAGGGTAACTTTAACCGTGCGGAAACGAAGAGGAGGCAAAAATTTGATATCAAGTTCAAAGAGAACGTGCTGATTATGCTGCAGAACACTCTGGGGAGCAGTAATAATAATAATAATAATAATAATAATGCATGGAACTTATATAGCGCTTTTCTAGACACCCAAAGACGCTTTCACACACTCTCACATTCACACACTGCTAGTGATGGTGAGCTACTTGTAGCCACAGCCGCCCTGGGGAGGTCTGACAGAGGCGAGGCTGCCGTTTGGCGCCGTCGGCCCCTCTGACCACCACTAACACAGGCAAGTTGGGTGGTGTCTTGCCCAAGGACACAACGGCAGGATACCCCTGGCGGGAGCTGGAATCGAACCCATGACCCTCCGATCATGAGGCAACACTCTCTACCACCTGAGCTACTGCTGCCCCACAAAGCCCTTGTAGCAGGGGTTGTGTGAACTAGTCACTAGTCGACTTCACCGCTCTATAGTGACTTTTTATGCCTGTCATCGACTAGTCGCTGTCACGTGATAATGACCGGCAAGATGCAGTCCACGGAAAAAACAGCAGCCTGCTGTCAGCAGGTGACAAGCTCCTGCGTGTCGGGAGGCAACGCGCTGTGCCAGAGCGTCGGTACTGACACCCACCGTAAAACGGACAGCTAACCAAATTGTGACGTTTACCCTCTTGCAATTTAACCCTCCCCTTACCCCCATCCTAACCTTAACCAGTTTGCGCATGCAAAGCTCTGATTGTTGACGCGCTCCAGACATCTGCGTCCTGAGCACGGCCACAGTAACATTATCACATCAGGTGTCGCCACCTCAAAAACAAATTTAACACGCGATCGTTCATGTCGGCTCATTTCCTTTCAGAGTGTTGAAACCATTTCTTGTCCACACCTGTATTTAACACACATGCATAGACACACACGCACGTGCACACTCACACTCACACACACACACACACACACAGAGTGATTAAGAACTATATTTACATTTGACTTGCAATATTAGATATTTCAGAAACAAGCACAACATAGTCTTACTTAGGATCCATAATAAGTGTGCTTTCTTCCTGAAGATGTCTTGGCTCACTATATTACAAAAAAGCTTACAAACTAGGGACAATGTCAAGTACGCGCTGTCACCAGTGTCCAGAGCCACATCCAATAGTATTTTCCGAAGCAATTCAGTTGGTAGCTGTAAAGACATTATTGTAAAAAATATGTCCTACAAAATATTTTTTGGCAAGTTCCAAATGTACTGCTTTCATGTTGTATGTATACTCCATTACCTTTAAAATCCAGCAGGCAGATTCTTGCTTGTCCACCCTATTTATCTTTGGCTTAGTCATTTTTGAAGTAACTATTTGGAAAAAAATATTGTTACATCACTCTTCTGCCCTCAATTAAGTCTCAAAACAAACAGTCCACAACATAGCTTTGTATTGGTCTATGGATAACTATTGCTTTTTTTTTTTTGGCATATTTGTTATTTGAACAAACTATCCAATCCAATTTTATTTGAATAGCGCATTTAAAAACAGCATGTCAGCTGATCAAAGCACTGCACAGAGTTAAACCTAAAAAGCCATTCAAATACACATACATACACATTAAACACAGATAAAAGCTGTCATAAAATGGAAAAACCTAAAAACAATACAAATGTATAAAACAGCCAATAAAAGAGTAGTCAATAAAAACAGAAGTCAGTAAAACAGAAGAGTCACAGCATAAAAGATTGATTATTGACCAAAAGCTAAATTAAAACATTTTGTCTTCAGGCTGGATTTAAACTGTGCCAGTGAAGAAGCCTGGCGTACCACCAGAGGGAGTGCGTCCCAAAGTCTGGGAGCAGCAAAGGTGAACGCACGCTCCGGCCTTTATACTTCATTTTAGGGACTATGAGCAGTAGATGATCAGCAGACCTTAGTGACCGGGGGGGGGGGGGATGTAGGGGGTGAGCAGCTCTGAGAGGTATAAGGGGGCTACACCATGCAGGGCTTTGTAAGTAAAAGTTAAAACTTTATGTTGAATTCAAAATAGCACAAGAATCCAGTGTAGATCCGCCAGAATGGGAGTGATGTGGCAGCGTTTATTTGCATTGGAAAGAAATCTGGCTGCAGCATTCTGGACTTTCTGCAGACGATTTAGGACAGATACATTTACACCAATTAGAACCGAGTTGGAAAAATCGAGTCTGGAAGCCATAAATGCATGTATTACTGATTCTAAGTGTGGCCTCTTAAGAATGGGCTTTAGTCGGGCAAGGCGACGAAGCTGGAAGAAGCAGGATCGAACAGTGGCATTAACATGTGCACTCATTGATAAGTCAGCATCCAGTTTAATCCCAAGGCTGGTCACATATGAATTAAGGTTTAGGGAGAAGAGATCAAAGGCAGCAGAAGTATGCAGATGATGTTTTGGTTTGAAAAGAATGGCCTCAGTCTTATTGTCATTGAACTTCAGGAAATTGGAAGCTAGCCAGGTTTTAATTTCTGAGAGACAGTCTGAGAGCTGGGTAATGGAACTTAGTTGGTTTAAAGCCATATAAATTTGACAGTCATCGGCGTATATGTGATAATGGAGGCCGTGTTTAGCAATGATGTTTCCCAGTGGCAAAATATAAATAGAAAAGAGGAGTGGACCTAGGTTAGAGCCCTGGGGAACTCCCCAGGGGAGTGGGACAAAAGGAGAAGAGCAATCGCCTATGTGAATGCTGAAACTCCTGTCAGACAGATGGGAGTGAAACCAATTTAGCGCAGTCCCTGTGACTCCAACAAAAGATTTCAGCCTAGTTAACAGAATGTTATGGTCAACTGTATCGAAAGCCGCTGATAGGTCTAGCAGTAGTAACAGAACACAGGAACCAGCATCAATTTCTGTCAGAATGTCATTTAACACACGAATAAGTGCAGACTCGGTGCTATGATTTGGCCTAAAAGCAGACTGAAAGTGGTCGAGTAGTGAATGTTCCAGTAAATGATGTGAGAGTTGAGCATGTACCACTTTTTCAATAACCTTTGATAAAAAAGGAAGTTTGGTGATTGGACGGAAACTTGCATAATCATTTTGATCCAGGCCAGGTTTTTTCAATAGCGGTTGGACGAACGCCTTCTTAAAGGATTATGGAAACACTCCCGATGACAAACTGTAAATTAAAATACTCAAAATAAAAGGACCCACTACTGGCAGAGCCCCAAGTAGCAGCATTGGGGGGAGAGCATCCAGTGGGGAGCCTGAGGGTTTCATGGACTTGATCAATTTATCCAGATCTTGAAGGGAGACAGGATCAAAATCAGAGAATGGAGGAGAACAGAGTGATTCTTTCTGGTTAACAGGTCCCAACAGATTCTGTCTTATAGAATTGATTTTTTCCAGGAAAAAATTCTGAAAATCAGTGCAAAGTGCTATGGTTGGTGTGGAGGGGGCGGTAGATTCCTTTAGTGAAAGAACAGAGTTAATGGTACTGAACAGCTTGCGTTGTTCACCACGATGCCTCTCAATGATGTTGGCAAAATAATTATTTTTAGCTGATCTGTCAGCTCTTTGGTAAGCTGCCAGGGAGTCTTTCAGCATTTGTTGGGAAATTTGTAGCTTGTCCTTTTTACATCTACGTTCATGTGTCGTACACTGGCGTCTGAGAGTACGAGTGTTGTCGTTTAACCAGGGATCAGAGATGGTCTTTTTTGCCTGAGTTTAAGCGGTGCTACAGAGTCAAGGGCAACAGAAAAGCCATATTGAAGGAGTCCACCAAACCATCAAGCCCCACCAATGTAGATGAGGAAAAAGATGTTAAAAGGCCAGCCTCCAGGCTAGATGACAGCATCACAGAGGACGAGGGAGCAATATACCAAGCCTAATGTTTAGCCTGATGCCTTGTAGGGAGAGATGCTAGGTTTGAGATATTAAAAATGATTGGAAAATGATCAGAGATACAAACCTGATTTATAAATAAATCAGAAACACAGAGTCCAAAAGATAAAACTAAGGAGCGTTCATGGGTAGGATCTTTGACCAGTTGCTGTAGATCAAATGAATCTAAAATGTCCAAAAACTCCTTTACCAAGGGCTTTGTGGGACAGCAGACATGAATGTTAAAATCACCAAGGATAATCCCTCTTTCATATTTTGGGAGGAAATCAGCTAAAAAGTCTGAAAATTTATTTGAAAGACTGAGTTATATTTAGGTGGACGATAACAGAGAGCACAGAGTACAGGTGGGCAGCAGGCTAATTCAAACACTGACAGCTCAAAACTGGAGGGAGTCACAAAACCAGAGAGTGGTTTCAGAGGGAGAAAGGAGTTGTATAAAGTCAGCAAACCCCCACCACGACCAGAGGATCTAGGCTCGTTTAAGACTAGGCATTCAGGAGGACAAAGTTCTGATAGAGGGGCCGACTCACCAGGCTGGACCCAGGTTTCAGTCATGAAGAACAGGTTTATTGACTGGTCAATGAAATAGTCTTTCAAAAAAGCCGTTTTATTCCCAATCGATCGGACATTCATAAGACCAATCCTGAGGAGTGAAGCGGACGTCTTGGAGCTGGGTTTGGAGCGCACGCCAGAGCCGATCACCTTGGCATAGCTAAGGTTTTCCAAGTTAGCCCCACTGATTCGCCGCCGCCGAAAGCCACCATCCATGCGATCACTCTTGGGGATCTTCCGACAGAGGGTTTGAATGGACTCCGCCTGCCAGTAACAGAGTTGAGGATCCGGTTGCAGAGGAATGATAGGTATCGAAGATGAGGACCCTGGCGACAGTCTTCGCTTCGCTCGGCGCTCTGCTTGGAATTACACAACGTAATCGTCTGGGGTTCCTTAGATTTAACATTTTTTAACTGGATGAATGTATTGAAATTACTCATCTTGTACAGTGCCTTGACATGACATCTGTTGTGAATTGGCGCTTTAGAAATAAACAGAATACAACTAAACTGAAAGCCTTTAATTGTTTATGAGTCAAGGCTCCAGAGCTTTTTGTTGAATATGACTACTGGCAGATTTGTGACAATGTGCGCTGGACGCAGCGGCCTGGACAGGGTTCCCACTCTTTTTGTGACATGATTTTCCAGGACTTTTCCAGCTGCTGCAGTACGGGTCAAGTTTATTACAACTAGGGCTGGGTGATATTATTTTCATATCAGGATGTATTTTGAAACAGATGTGATACTGTACCTATACGTTATATCGATTTTATAGTTGTGCAAAGGTTGTCTTTCACTATAGGGAGCCTAAGTATTCTCCCTTTCCGGTCGCTCATGGGTCCCGGAAGAATGAAAAAATGATTGCAAGTCAACGGGGCTAAAACGCTATTTTCCAACCGGCTAAGCCTTACGCACAGGATCACACATATGTTGTACTGCAATTTAAGTGAAAAGTAATGATGGGTGTTTCCACCATGCCAGTCACGTACTTTTGAGATTTATCAGCTTTTAAAAGTTGAATTTCCTTCAGGGATTAATAAAGTATTATTGAATAGAATATCATGACTACAACTTAGACCTTGGCACCAGGGCTGTGCAGAGACCTTTGAAGGGGCGGGTGCTCAAATTTAAAAAAGGGCACACAGAATAATATTTTCAAACACCATGACATGACCACAGTATACCCGGCTGAATAACAAATCATATTTATTAGAAATTCAAAATGGAAGTGAATCATTATATACCATAAGGACAATGTAAAGCAAAAGTAACTTGTCTTGGTAAATGGTCTGTATTTGTATAATGCCTTCTTAGGGTTCTACAACCCCCCAAGGCACATTACAACACAATCAGTCATTCACACACACACATTAACACACTGATGGTGATGAGCTATGATGTAGCCACAGCTGCTCTGGAGCGCACTGACAGAGGTGAAGCTGCTGAGCACAGGCGCCACCAGTCCCTCCGACCACCACCAGCAGGCAAAGCAGGTTAAGTGTCTTGCCCAAGGACACAACAGCATCAATCTCTGATTGAAGTCAGAATCAAACCTGCAACCTTCCGATTACTGGACAACCTGCTCCACCTCCTGATCTGTTGCTGTCCTATGTTACCTGATGATGGGGTACAATGTAGCTGTTGCAGGGTTGCTCCTATTGCTGCTGCTGGTGATGCTGGAGGGCAAGGCTGTGTTGATCTCAGACTGCAGGTAGTAAAACCAACAGAGGAGAAATGTTAGTCAATTACAAAATTAATGTAAGATCATAAAAAATGGCAAAAATGGGTGAAAACTCTTAGAACTGTAAGACAGAAATATCTGAGACAACACCTGTGGTGAATAAATGGAAATCTAAACATTAGTGGATAATAGAGGAGTTTATGTCCTTGGATGCTCTATTAGTGCAATTAATGCAACAGCAAGTTATTTTGTCCAACAATTGCACAAAAAATATCCAAAACAGAATAAACAAACACAGACTCAAAATCCCGGAACAGTTTCCAGGCCAGACCGAGGCTCTACTGAGGCCTTTCCACGGAGCAAGCTCTGTGGTCACGTGGGTCTGATGCTCATTAATTATACAGAATTTTAGGCTTTTAATACACTTAAACAGAAGAGTGAGAAAAACATTCACCCCCCTCAGAGTTGTCATGAGTGTAAACTAGATCATTTAAACCAAAAACATGTTCTGGTACCAGGCTGTAAACATGTTTATTTCTGCTGTGAAATTGGTATTTTTAACATGGGAGTCAATGAGGATTTGCTCGCTTCTGACACCAGCCCCTAGTGGATGAGGGTGGAACTGCAATTTTTGTCACTTACGCGTTGGCTTTAATTTTTCACCCGCATTGTGGGGGCATGGGTCACACCCATTAGGACAGTGGGAGGGTTGAATGCATAAAAATGTATTGATTCTCGTCAAACTTTAACCTTAGTGCCTATTCTCTACCAGTCTGAGCTTTAGAAACACTGGTACAGCTGCCTGTTAACACACACACACACACAGACACACACACACACAGTTGATAGCTAGAGATCAAATGTCCCACAGGCACTTTTTACTATATATTTATAATTAATGTAAAATTATTTAAATTTCATCTAGAGGTGGCCATATCATGTATTTCTTGTTCAGAGAAAAACAATTATCATAAGCTAAATTTATGATGATGAAATTGCATCTACTGAAGATCACATGGGTCATGCACCGTGGAGTTATTAGTTATTACTGCAAACATGGCTGGAATCTAACAGTACTGACTCATATCAGTGACCACTGTAATGACTCAGAGTCTCTGTGTAACCCACACCTTACAAACTATTAACTTTCTCAACAGAGTCACTTGTAACAGAGTATTTACTAGCATAGCAAACCAGAGCGGTAAAAACCGGAACCAGAACAACATTTTCCATCTGCTGAACTCGCCTTCAAAATAAAAACGTTTACCCTGTAGTTTACTATTCAAACTGTTACAACTTGTTTGAGCTCATTTGGCTATCCGTAGACTTTTCCCGATTACACAGGGGAGGGAGGGGTTTGACAAGTCTCTCTGTAGTGACGGGATTTATGGCTTTCATGGGAGCCGTTCATGAGTCGGTCGTTTACCTCAGTCATTCAAAAGACTGGCTCCTTCTAACAAAGTGAAGCGGGGGGGGGGGGGGGGGGGGGTGTGCAATTAAAAGCAACGTAAACTGCAGTGTCCGTGAGGGTGCACGAGATTGGTTAGGGTTCCTCCCACGTCCGTTACAGCGGTGGGTGGGGTTTGAGCGGGTGCGCTTTACCAACTTCCGGGGATGAACGGCTCTCTACAGGGACTCGGCTCTCATCGTTCATTTTGAAAACCCGATCAAAAGATTTGATTCGTTCGTTAACGTCACATCACTTTCTATCCGAACAAGCAGGATGGATAAACAGAACTCCGTTGGCAGCCACGGTGGAAAGGCTTGCTAAAACATTAACAAACGTCCACAAATAATTAAAAACCAGGAAGCCAAATGCTACGTTTAGAGCAGCACATTTACCCAGAGGTTCTCAGATTGAGCAAACTTGTGAGAATACATACGCTTAGAGACGGAGCAAGCTAGTCACTGGCACAGCGGCTTGACCAGTTATATCGATATAAAGTCATCTTTGAACATCTTAGGTGTGTTCTTGCTGTGTCGTGGTTCTAATTCCATGCTGTCGTTCTTTTTTTAAAACACAGAAGCAGTTTCGTTTTCCCGCTACGTTTCGTCTGCGGCTGCAGACTTCCTCAGGCTGACGCTGATGGTGGCGTCACTTCCTTCTCCGTTTATCTGCGGGCAGCAGAGGATGTTGTCGCCCTCTGCTGCCCGCTCTCCCCTCTCCGACGATGCAGTCCCATGGGACAACGTCCTCTGCTGCCCGCGGATAAATGGAGAAGGAAGTGACGCCACCATCAGCGTCAGCCTGAGGAAGTCTGCAGCTGCAGACGAAACGTAGCGGGAAAACAGGTAACGAAACTGTTTCTGTGTTTTAAAAAAAGAACGACAGCATGGAATAAAGTCATCTTGTTTCTCCTTTAAAATTATATAGATATTTTTAAAATATCAATATATCGCCCAGCCATAAGGTAACATTAAATTATACCACAGCCTAAAAAGTGTAACTACAAAAATTGTGCATTTTTAGTTAATAGCAAAAAATAAGACATGTAGAAGTAGGGATGGGTACCGAATTCGGTACTTTTTAAGGTACCGACCGAATTCCATAGTACCGACCGAGCACCGATTCACGTCATTTGAAACGGTGCCTCGTTTCGGTACCCGTCCTTCATAACGAGAACTTGCCAAGACAGTAGCGCATGCGCAAGAGCGTTATGTCGTCGGTCGCTGCGAGCTAGTTGTAAACAGAGCAGCATGGTAGAAAGAACGCACGCTAACGCTTGGGTCCACTTCACTAAATGTGATGGGTAACTGGGTGATGATGAAACCAGCGACAGATAATGATCTAAGTGAGACATCCTCATCTTAATCTGCTCCAGTAGGTAAATAAAATGTTTAAGATAACGTTACCTTGATATGTTAGCTTCCGTTTCGCTAATGGTGCGTTCGCTTTCTCCTCGGAACTCCGAATTTCCGACTAGAAGAACATGAACGCGCTCTAAAGTTTGGCTTCACTTTACTAAATGCGGCGGGTGATTGGGTGAAGGTAAAACCAGCAACAACGATCTAAGTGTGAGGCATCATCGTTTTAATCTGCTCCAGCAGCTAAATAAACTGTTAAAGATAACGTTAGCTTGATATGTTAGCTTTCATTGCCACCGTTATCAGCTAATGGTGCGTTCGCTTTCTCCTCGGAAATTCTAACTTCCCAGTAGGAAAAATCAAATGAAAAAGGACGGTAAAAGGAATGAAGATACACAGTAAATTTAGTTCACAGTAAAGATGTTTGCTTCAGTTTAATTATCAGCTTATAAAACTACAAGGACGATGTTAAAATACAAACAGTTGTATGTTATTTATCGTGATATTTATCAAATATGGTTATATATTGAGAAAAATATATATTTAATTATAAAAGAGAATTAAAATAATAAACACTCAAAAGTATCGAAAATTGGTACCGTTAAGAACCGGTATCGACTCGTAGGTACCGGGAATTAGTACCGGATCGATTCAAATGTCAAAGGTACCCATCCCTATGTAGAAGTATAGTAATTAGTCGACGGGAGACTAATCTGTTGACGAGTGTTAGTTGAGAAGTTACATTCAGAAGCTCAGAGACCACAAAGAATGAAATTTTAGAACCTTTGCCAAGGATATTCTAAATATATTATCCCTGGGGGTACTTGAATGCACTTGAGGGGGTACGTGAGAAAAAATATATATATTTAAAATATAGCATCAATGCATAAATTCTTTAAAAACAATAATATACAAAATATTTTAGGAAAATATAATTAAAACTTCATAAAATTAAATAAAAATAGCTATTCAGTAGGAGTAGACTAGTTTCATTATCCTAAAGCGGTGCTCAGTGTAAGGTTTTTTTTTTAAACCCAAAATGCTTTGCGATGGTTATGGGGCTGAAAATATTATTCATGGGGGTACATCAATGAAAAAGGTTGAGAACCACTGAACTAACTAAAAGTGACCATTAAAAATGTTATTAAATAAAAAACTAACATTTTGGGGCTGACTTGTCTTAACCCGGCTTCAAAGTTTGTAATGTTTGTCTTTATAATCAACTATCTGATGTATCCCTTATTTGCTTACACTGACCTGGTTGTTCCCGAAGGAAATCCCTTTCATTTTCCAGGGATGTTATCTTGTCTTTTGCTGCATCCATCTTTGATTTTAGAGTTGCATTCTCTGTGGACATTTTCTTCATCCTTGTAAGAGCTGCAGGTGCTACAGCAGTTCCTACAATGAACAAAACACAATCAATTTTATGTATACACACGCATACACACACAAGTACAAGATATATATATATATATATATATATATATATATATATATATAAACATAAACCAATATAATAAAGGAATCAATTAAACCATTTTACCTTTTAAATTGTGTCCTGAGTTTGATTCCTTATTGCTGTCATTACTTGAGCTGATACCTTCAAGAATAAAAAAGATATATATATAACATAATTATGACATAAATCATGATTGCTACTGTAACATAAAATCATCAACAAGAACAGTGTGTATGTTAAGGATGTAGAGAAACACTGAAATGGTGTTTCTTTTATGACACTAGCGATGCAACTGTCATGTTCTGTGTCCCTCTGTCCCCAGCCTCCTCCTGTTCTGCTCCAGGTTCTCCTGCTTAGTTCTTTCCCCATTTAGTTTACTGAATGCACCTGCCTTCCCTCCAGATCACTCACACCTGTCACCTGTTCCTCTGATCACCTCCCTCTGTGTTTAAAAGTCCTGTCTTGTCCCTCAGTGTTTGTCGGTCCATCGTTGTTTGTCAGCGTTGTTTTGTCTCTGGAAACTTCTCCAGGTTCTTGCTCATGAGTGAGCTTCTGTTTTGTTTCTTGGTCATTCTGTGTTTCTTGAGATTAAGCTTGGTTTTGTGCCTTTGTATTTTTGTTCACCCTCCTCTTTAATAAAAGGAATTTATTTTCTTAAAACCACTCCTGCCTCGAGTCATTCTGGCTTCTGAGTTTTGGGTCCTACCTCCTCCTGCTCAGCGTGACATCAACAAAATCTTAAATGGCATCAAATCAATCAATCAATCAATCAATCAATCAATCAAAGCTTTATTTATAAAAATCTGACATTGGACCATCCCATATTGCATAGACAGCCTATTGAGAATGCCAGACGGCCAGTTCTTCCCTTAGTGTCCAGGATGTAGACATTCATGCTTTAACTGAACTTTCAGTGTCCTCCAGTCATTGTCAGCCCAGTAGATAATTCTGCTCTCCGCATCAATACTGACGCTCTGCTGGGTGCAGAGGGAGCGGCTGAATACCTGCTGTCTGCTGTCAGATTTTGACTCAATCAATTCCACATGCTTTGTTTAATGCTCCTGTGATTTCTTTTCTATGAACCAAACTACAGGCAATGTCACTCAGATGCACCTGGGCTTAGATCTGCTCCTGTGATACATTAAGAGTCTATACAGCCTATGAACACTTAAAATATGACTGATGTTAACGTGAAAGCATTCACGATGCTAACCCGGGGGGGGGGGGCAGGGGGGTAATCGGACTTAAGAAGAAGAAGAAGAAGAAGAAAATATCATTTCTATAGCGCCTCTCAAGATAAAAATCACGAGGCGCTTAAGCATAATTCTGCGCACACGAAGACGCATAAGAGACCTGGATGATGAAGCTCAATGGTTAAAGGAATCACTGAAGCGGTGTGAAGCGCTCCGTCGCGCGTCTAGGCGTACCGTAGGAGGCGAGCTGCCGTGGTTCGCCGCATGCTACAGCAGCGGGCTATCTAGGTGCGCACAGCGTCCCCCGGTCCCCTCCTCCTTCCCCTCCCCCTTGTCCGGAACTTTACCTCACCAGTCTGAAGCAGCCACCCTGTCCGTAACAAGTCGGGACCTGTTACTAGGGGCTTCGTCCGGATAAATTCCAGAATACGTTATCCGGATGTTTGTATTCAGACAGAAAGGTCTTACGGACAGAGTCCTGAACATTTCCGTTTTTCATGGCCTGTCTGAAGGGGGCTTAGGAGATAGGATAAGAAGGTCAGAGGTGATCTGCTGCTCATTGGAAGCAGCTTTGGCATCCACTTTGGACTATTCCAACTTTGGCTTTTCTGTGAGTCTAGAGCAACAGTTACTTCAGTCTTAGTTTAGATAAAGGATGTATTTGTGTCTTCTTCGACAGGGAATGGTGGACTGCCCCATTAACTGACACCCGTAAGTTCGTCAGGTTGTTCATCCTCCAATTGCATGTTGAGACAATTTGATCATGTGATCAAGTGTCCAACCAATGGCCAGCATTGATTATACAGCAGTCAACTCAAGAGCATTCCCTAAAGATACAAAATAAGTTGTATATGTGGATTTTCAGGATTATCACATTGCCATGGCAACTCAAAATGCTAAGAAAAGTAATAGCACACCTCTCCTAACAATGCCGGTCGTTGTGATTAAAGAATTGTGGGGGTGCATGCATCTGTTCCAGCCACACCAGTGCACAGTTGTGGCCAAAAGTTTTGAGAATGACACAAATACGGCAAGATGGAAAAGTTGCTGCTTCAGCTTTTATAACAGCAGTTTGCATAAACTCCAGAATGTTATGAAGAGTGATCAGATGAACTGCATCGTCCTGCTTTGCCATGGAAATGAACTTAATCCCAAAAAAAACTTTCCACTGCTTTTTATCGCTGTCATTAAAGGACCTGCTGAGATCGACTGAGTAATGGTCTTGTTAACTCAGGTTGACGAGCACAAGGCTGGAGATCATTATGTCAGGCTGACTGGGTTAGAATGGCAGACTTGACATGTTAAAGAAGGGTGATGCTCGAAATTGTTGTTCTTTCATTGGTAACCATGGTGACCTGCAAAGAAACGCGTGCAGCCATCACTGCGTTGCATAAAAATGGCTTCATAGGCAAGTGTGGCTACTAAGATTGCACCCAAAACAGCAATTTATAGGATCATCAAGAATTTCAAAGAAAGAGGTTCAATTCTTGCTAAGAAGGCTTCAGGGCATCCAAGGAAGTCCAGCAAGCACCAGGATACTCTCCTAACAAGGATTCAGCTGCAGGATCGGAGTGCCACCAGTGCAGAGCTTGCTCAGGAATGGCAGCAGGCAGGTGTGAGCACATCTGCAGCACAGTGGGGCAAAGACTTTTGGAAGATGGCCTGGTGTCAAGAAGGGCAGAAAAGAAGCCACTTCTACAGAAAACCATCAGGGACCGATTGATCTTCTGCTAAACGTATGGTGAATGGACTGCAGAGGACTGGGCCAAAGTCATATTCTCCGATGAAGCCCCTTTCCAATTGTTTGGAGCTTATGGAAGAAGGCTTGTCCGGAGAAGAAAAGGTGAGCACTACCATCAGTCCTGTGATCAGGAAATCACGGAGGACATCATTAACTGGAGCTTGAAAAACAGCTGGAGCATTTGACAGGCCGAATGGCATGACCTGGTGTAGCGTGTTAATCTACATACTAGAATCAACACTGTTTGCTATCAGTTGTTAGATTCTGAGAAAAGACCCAAACGACTTAACAATGAAGCTTCTATTAGATATAAATATCTAGGATATTATGTACTCTATAGATGTTCATATGCCAACGGGCTTGGTCTATTTTTAATCCAAAGATTAATGTTTAATTTAACATAATTAAATTTAATTGCAAAAGTTTATTTATTTGATCAGAAGTTAAAGGAATCTTTGCTTTTTCAATAACCAGAAATACACCATTCTGTGTTTAATGTCAAGAAGAGAGTCAAGTTTTTAAAGTGAAGAATTTATTACTAACACTTTTAAAAAATGACAATTTACCAGCTTTGATGTTAAACTTGGTATCAAAAGCTTTACCTGTGTCTGGATGGAAAGCTAAAATGAAATGAGAGCTTGGATGCGTGAATGGATTCTCAGAAGGTTTCTTTCCTGGTGGACTCCGGATGCGAGCGCAATATTCTGGATCTGGCTATGGTTCAACAGCTGGAGATCTCCACAGTACTTCTCACCACACCCCTTTGTGCGTCCTCCCTGGACGGCTGTTCTCTGACCACCATAACCCACCAGACGGTCCCCGTTAACTTACGGGTATCCGGAAACCACCATGAGGTACTCTCCTTTTTTGTATTTCCTTCCCCACAATCACCTGTTGTTTTGGGGCACGAATGGCTAACCAAGCACAACCCGCAGATCAACTGGAGAACAGGGAGTATCAGTAACTGGAGCTGTTTTTGTTTGTCTAACTGTTTATCATCCGCATCGATTCCTATACTCAACCCCAAGGCCAAGACCCCAGAGCCTCTCGACTTGTCCAGAGTTCCCCCGAATACCACGACCTCCAGCAGGTCTTCAGCAAGGATAATGCCTCTACGCTACCACCCCACAGACCTTTCGACATGTGCATAGATCTCCTCCCAAACGCAAAATTACCCACCAGCAGGTTGTATAACCTTTCTAGACCTGAACACGAATCCATGAAACAGTACATCTCTGAATCTCTCGCAGCAGGCATAATAAGACCCTCCACTTCACCACTGGGAGCGGGGTTCTTTTTTGTGTCTAAAAAGGACGGCTCTCTATGTCCTTGCATCGACTACCGGGAACTAAACCAGATAACTGTCAAGAACAAATACCCCCTTCCCTTGCTTTCATCCACATTCGACCCAGTCAACGACGCTTCCATATTTACCAAACTCGACCTCCGTAATGCATATCATTTGGTCCGCATCAGAGAGGGAGATGAATGGAAGACAGCCTTTAAGACCCCTCTCGGACATTTTGAATATCTTGTCATGCCTTTTGGTCTTACAAATGCACCCGCAGTCTTTCAATCTCTAATTAACTCTGTCCTCAATGATTTCATCAACAAATTTGTCACAGTTTATCTCGAAGACATCCTCATTTTCTCCAGATCACCATCCGAACACCGTCTACATGTCCGTGCAGTTCTCCAACGTCTCCTAGAGAACCGTCTGTTCGTTAAGGCAGAAAAATGTGAATTCCACTCCTCATCCGTCAAGTTCCTCGGCTTTGTTCTGGAGAGCGGAAGGCTGAAGGCAGACCCGGACAAGATCAGAGCTGTGGAGGAGTGGCCCTCACCCACGAACAGAAGACAGCTGCAACGATTCTTGGGGTTTGCTAATTTCTATCGTAGGTTCATTAAAGACCACAGTTCCATAGCCACCCCTCTCACTCAACTAACTTCTGTTAACAAACCTTTTTCCTGGACCCCTGAGGCAGAAGAAGCGTTTCTCACCTTAAAGAACCATTTCATTCAGGCACCCATCCTCACCCGACCAGATCCGCTCCGGCAATTCACCCTGGAAGTGGATGCGTCTGACACCGGTGCTGGTGCTGTATCATCCCAGGTCTCCTCAGTTGATAACACCCTGCACCCGTGTGCCTTTTTCTCTCGTTGTCTGTCCCCAGCCGAACAGAATTACGACGTTGGAGACCGGGAACTGTTGGCCATAAAACTGGCACTGGAGGAATGGCGTCACTGGCTTGAGGGGGCGGAACATCCCATCCAGATCTTGACGGACCATAAAAACCTAGCATATCTGAGGGAGGCCAAGAGGCTTAATCCCCGCCAGTCCCGCTGGTCTTTATTCTTCTCCCGATTTAACTACCTCATCTCTTACAGACCCGGAACTAAGTACACCAAACCTGACGCCCTATCCCGCCTTTACGCCCTGGACAAGGAGGGCATACCCACCACTATCCTTCCTCCTTCCTGTGTCCTCGGATCTATCACTTGGGATATTTCCACAAAGGTCCTGGAGGCTCAGCAGACTGATCCCAACCCAGGTACGGGTCCCCCTAACAGAACCTATGTCCCCTCCTCTGTTCGCAGTGCCGTAATCAAGTGGGCCCACACCTCCAGGTTCTCCATCCATCCCGGCGTGGGTAGAACGCTGGCCCTCATCCGTCGGACGTTCTGGTGGCCCACGCTCTACAGGGACACCAAGAAATACATAAGCGCATGTCAGGTTTGTGCCCGAAACAAGTCCAGCAACCAGTCACCTCAAGGTCTCCTGTGTCCCCTGTCTATTCCTTCACGCCCCTGGTCCCACATCGCATTGGATTTTGTCTCTGGTATACCGGTCTCCAAGGGTTTTGACACCATACTCACCATTGTCGATCGCTTCTCCAAGTACTGTCATCTAGTTCCCCTTAAACATCTCCCAACCTCTGCAGAGACGGCCAACCTTCTCGTCACTCAGGTTTTCCGGCTACATGGAATCCCCTCAGAGATCCTCTCAGACCGAGGCCCTCAATTCGTGTCACGAGTGTGGAAGGAATTTGCCAACCATCTGGGGGCTCGAACCGCTCTGAGTTCTGGCTTCCTTCCCCAAACCAATGGCCAGTGCGAGCGGATGAACCAGGAGCTGGAGGCCATGCTGAGATGCGTCTGCTCTAAAGATCCATCTGGATGGAGTGACCAGATTGCATGGATAGAGTACGCTCACAACTCACACATTTCCTCCACCACAGGCCAATCCCCATTCAAGATCTCTCTGGGTTATCAGCCACCTCTGTTTTCCTCCGACTCCGATCCTCTGACTTCAGCTCTCCAGTTCATCCGCCGCGCTAGACGCACCTGGACCCAGACCAAGGCCGCACTCCAACAGACCGCCGACCGCAACCGCCGGCTGGCTGACCGGAGCCGCCGTCCAGCCCCTGCCTACGCTCCTGGCCAGCAGGTCTGGTTGTCCACCCGGGACATCAAACTGAAGGATGCTAATAAGAAATTCTACCCCCGGTTCATCGGCCCCTACACCATAGCTGAGGTCCTCAGCCCAGTTTCTGTGCGTCTGTCCCTGCCTTCCTCCATGAGGGTCCATCCGGTGTTCCACGTCTCATTGGTCAAGCCCTTCGTGTCCAGCCCTCTGTGCCCTCCTACTGAGCCTCCTCCTCCTGTCCGGCTTGCTGACGGCGGTCTCGGCTACCGGGTGCGGTGCATCCTGGGTGTTCGTCCCCGGGGTCGTGGTCGCCAATTCCTGGTGGATTGGGAGGGGTATGGTCCGGAGCATCGTCAGTGGATTCCCTCCTCCTGGATTGATGACGTCTCGCTCATCAGGGATTTTGAGTCCTCCTCCTCCTCCTCGGCTGGGCCGCCGGGTGGCGTCCCTTGAGGGGGGGTACTGTCAGGGTTCTGCTGTCTTCTGCTGTGGTTTGTCCTTCATTGTTTGCAGGTGAGTGTGTTGGGGAGCTGCAGCCGAAGCCAATTAACTCCAGCTTGGCCAGAGGATTTAAGGAACAGCGCTCCCACACCTCAACGCCGGTTGATACTCAATTGTTGGGTAGATCCTGTCCAATCCTGTCCTAAATCAGAGATACCTGAAAATTAGTTTGTCTGTTCTAACCTGATCTGCGTTTTTGTCTGCCCCAGTCCTGGATACTCTAGGCCTGCCTGAGGTGTGTTTTTTTTTTCATGTCGGCGTTGTTCAGTTCTCTGGCCTCCGCTCTCCACCGCTCACCTGCCTTCCTGGATCCAACCCTTCTCCTTTGACAACCTCCACCCTGCATCAGCCTGACTTGCCTCTCCCTCCAGCTCGTACTCTGCTCAACTCAGTAAGCCCGTTCCTCTTATCTTAAACTTTCCTGTTTCTCGGTTTCTGCCACTCACACCATTGTGTTTTTTCTTATAGTCGGAGTCGTCCCGTTTTCCTGTCCCTTTGGATCTGCGCTCTTATTTATTATTCTTTGGTTTCTTGTTTTCCTTCATAATAAAGACATTTATATCATCGCTCACCTTATCTGTGTGATTCTCTCATGTGGGTTAAGAGACTTCAGCCCACCATGACAGTTGGTGTACCTATGCTGTCATCTATTGGTCTAAGTGGTGTTTTGTTTATGTATTTTTGGCGTTCCATATATTCTTGGTGTTATATTCACCGTGGGAATCCAGTGTTTATACATTTTTTCTGTTATTTTGCCTTTTTCGTGCAATGGCTTCAGTCATTTTTTCATGTTTTTCTTAATGTTTTCTGTTGGATCTTTTTTAAGTATTTCATATGTATTTTTGTCCTCTAGCATCTGGTTCATCTGTTGTTTATATTTTTCTCTGTCCATAACTACTGTGGTTCTTCCTTTGTCTGCCTGTAGAATAATTATCGGTTCATTTTTGGATAAAGCTGATTGTTCTTCTTTTGTGATATTGCTGTGTTGAATTTGGCTGTTTTTTAATATCCCAACTATGTTATTTCTAAGTTCTGCTTTCTTTCCCTCATCTGTGATCTGTTGATATTGCTAGTTCTGTTGCTACAATAAATTCATCATATGGTATTTTCTTTGGTGTTACTACGAAGTTTAAACCTTTTTACAATATGCTTTCTTCTGCTTCTGTTAGTTTGTATTGTGAAATGTTACATACCCATGAGTTTGGTGTGGAGTTATCTTGTATTTCTCCCCTCTTTTTCTTGTTAATGAGTTTGTTTAGCTTCTACAGAAGATGGATCAAGGAAACAATCGAGATAAGGAGACGTGGATGTGGGACCATGAACAGGGACGACGGAGTTTACATGCTGGACCACGCATGGGACTGCATCGTCGGAGAGAGGAGAGCGGGCAGTAGAGGGCGACAACGTCCTCTGCTGCCCGCAGATGAACGGAGAAGGAAGTGACGCGCCACCATCAGCGTCAGCCTGAAGAAGCCGGCAGCCGTCGGCGAAACTGTAGCGTCAATAACAGGTAAACAAAACCGTTTCTGTGTTTTAAAAAAGAACGACAACATGGAATTTAGCTACACTCTTTAAAAACCTTCCATCCATGTTATCAATTCCACAAGGTTTGTCACCATTTATATTTATTAGCAACTTTTCTGTTTTACCTTCCTCTACATGTTTAAACAAAAACTGGCATTCTTTGTCATGCATTATTTTATTTTTAATTGTCGTTTGATAGTTGTTTACACGCGGCAGGCATCTCATCCCTAATTGCTCTCACCTTGCCTAAGTAGTAATCATTAAAATAGCTCGCAGTTTCAAAAGATTTAGTTATAAATGTCCCGTCCACTTCATTGAATGATGCTGTGATTCTTCTTTTGCTTCTACCCATAAGTTCATTTATGGTTCTCCATAATTGTTCGCCATTGTTGCCATACTGCTGAAATTTATTCTGATAATATCGTTTTTTCTTTTGCCTATTTAACCTTGTTACCATATTCCTTAGTGCCCTATAAGCTTCCCAGTCTTCAGGCCTGCCTGAAACTACAGCCACCCTTTTTTTCATCTCTGATTTTCATACTCTGTTTTAATTCAATATCCAACCAGGGTGATATTTTAAGTCTCTCAAATAATCTCCTCATTGGAGCATGTTTCTCACAAATTGCTGAAAATAATTACAAAAGTTATTTAGAGCTAACCCTGCATTTGTATGTGTTTACTGTACAGAGCCTGTGTGCAACAACTCGTCTGTGCTGACCCGACGCCATTGTGTTTCTGTTCAGGAAATAAACTGCCAACAATCAGTCAGTCCTCCTTGTCTTCATTCCAAACATCAGCACAATGCAGAGTCAAGGGTGTATTCAAGCAGACTAGACACACCAAGTGAAGCAGAAGCTGGTTACACTTGCATTCCTAAGCAAGGATGTGTGGAATCAGCCGGGCCAGGCTGGGGCTGACTGGGCTCCACGCGGTGTGGAGCTGATGGTACTGGGAAAGGGGCTACCTGCCAGCACCTTTTGGCTCCTCCTGAAAAGAGACAAGGCTGAGACGTGTTTAGTCACCTGGTCCAGGTTACAGAATCTGGGTCAGTGGTACGCGGTCTGTCCTGGAGGATCCCTTGGCTGTGGGTTAGGGTTAGAGTTAACCCTAACCCTGTGTGCTAACCTCACCATCTCAGCACAAACATGTAGAAGAAGAAAAGATCTTTTGTTTAGCGCCTCTCAAGATAAAAATCCTGAGGCGCTGGTGTGTGCTGTGTTGATGCAGCCCTTAGATGTGATGCACAGACAAACATGGTCGTTCAAGCATGTTGTTGTAATCTGAGACGGCTGTCCAAGATGACGCCTCTCCTGTCCAGACTACATGAGGAAACAGTGGTACAGGCTTTTATCATGTCCTGCATCAACTACTGTAATGCGTTGTATGCTGGACTGAGTCAGGCTACGACAGCGTGACTCCAGCTTGTCCAAAACTCAGCTGTGAGATTTGTGACTGGGACCTGAAGGCGAGACCACATCACACCAGTGCTAGCTTCTCTGCACTGGCTCTCGGTGTTTTATCGGACCAGATTTAAGATCCTCCTCCATGTGTTCAGGGTGCTGCAGGGCAGAGCTCCCCCATTTTGCTGAACTGCTGCAGCGGCGTGTGCCCACTCGGGCCCTTCGCTCTGCTGAGCAGGACTTCCTGGACGTCCCCCGCTCTAAACTCAGAGGAAAAGGGGACCGAGCCTTCTCAATAACGGTCCCTACACTGTCTGGAATGATTTCCCTCTGGCAGTGAAGTAAGAGCCTTCTCTACAGGAGTTTAAATCTTGCCTAAAAACACTTTTATCTACCAGCTTTCCCCCAACATCGTTGACCCTGGCTTTCATATTTTTACCTTTCGTACTTTATCTTTTTTATTACTTGTACTTTTCTATTTGTTTTTTTAATCCATCCAACTGGAACCAGTTGGTGTTCCTGCTCATTCTCAGAGTATGTCACACCTGCTCTGGTGTTAACAGTTAGTGAATGTAAGTCCTGGATCATATTCGTCAGTTATAAGGATGTACAGTATGTGTGGTCACTGGTCAGTGGACTAACATGCGTCATTACTTCTCACAGCGGGGTTCTTCCCTCTCTTCGGTTTTGGGTGATAACAGAGCGTCACTTTCAATTGGACTATATTTGTTTTTGTGAACTGCCTTTCCTCAAAAGGTGCCTGCAGCATCCTTTCACATTTACCATTTTATTGGGTCCTTGTGTAAATATGTGGAGCCCTGAATGAAAAGTGTACAGTATGCTCTTTTCTGAACTCTGATGATGGTGAAGTTGCTCCTGCTGACCCTAACCAACCATTGTTCTTTCAGTGCCATTAGGGAAGCCACACACTCTGATCCCTTTCTCAGGGGGATTGGTGCATTTACCTAGCCTGGCCTGCCAGACTCCTCCTCTGTTGAATTCTGCACAGAGAAAGGGTCTGGGAACTCTCCTGTTCAGATAACCCCGCCTCCTGAGAATTCTAACCGAGCCAATCTGCGCTGAGTAGCGTACGTCACACACCACAACGCCGAGTTTGCCATAAACATGGCGACTGAAGCGGAGTTTGCTGCGGCTCTTTCCTCTGTTCTACATGTCGCCAGACTCCATTTTAAGCCACAGCTAAAAAAACGACAGCGTCGCGGACGTCACACACAGCGACGTTCAGTTTCTCATAAACAACGAAGACCGCAGCGGAGTTCGCTGCGGCTCTTTCCTCTGGTCTAAATGACTCGAATGTCTTTAAAACCACACCAAGTATAGAAGCGCTAAAAGCCTTTCTTCCAAAAAATAAAAGATATTTGCGCTGTCACCAGACGCTTTTTTTCACTACAGCTAAAAAACTACAGCGTCACGCGGTTCAGTTGGCATTTCTGTCTTTTTTGTGATTGGTTATTATTTAGCTGCCTAGTCCCGCCCCTCATGTGCCTCTCTACCTGTGAGTTACCAGACTCTTTCTCGGTGCAGACCTAACCCGAGGAGGGTCTGGCAGACCAGGCTAGCATCCACATGTAGCACAGCAAACCATGGTAAGTCAATCAACCTCAGATGAGTTTAAATACACATTTTATATTTATCTATATTTAGTACGGAAATAACAGTGTTGGGAGTAACGCGGTACAAAAGTAATTAATTACTGTAATGCATTATCCTGGCAAGCCAGACTAAATAAATGTATTATTTAGTCTGGCCATGCTCCATTGACGGCTCTCGGTTGTGGGGCGGGTTCTACCGTTGTCTTTCAAATGATCTCCGCATTCCACTGGACAATGAATGTGACATACGCTTGTTTCACTCTGTTGCATCATCCCACCCACCAGGCATATAGAGTGCCCTGATTGGCCCACAAAGCGGATAAAGCTCTGTGATGTGTTCACTAAGCAGATAGAGCATTATGATTGGCCCACCATTATGGACCAATCACAGCTCTTTGTGTTTGAAACCCCTCTAGAGAGCTGTGATTGGCCAGCCAGAATGCTGTTAGGAGCTGCGGAGGTTCCAATGGAGCGTGCCTAGACCATTCTTTGCAAAGCAAGAATTTGGTCTAGTTCACTAGGCTAGTAATGCATAGTTTTTTGCTGTAATGTGGTAATGTAAGGCATTACAGGGAAAGAAAATGGTAATATGTACTCGGTACAATTGTCAGTAACGCGGTAATTACAACGCATTTTTAAACCCAGAATCAAGATGTGGGTTTCCTAAAAATTCAAATTGCGGGAAGCCTGAAAAAAGATCCAGTATTCACATATATGACATCATTTATAGACTCAGCTTTGTGGACATTCTATGAGCAGAGAGAACGCAGCGGTAACGGCTCTAATACTCCAGCTGCGTCCTGCACGCGATCGCTGTTATATTCACAAAACCGCTCCACCAAAACAAAGTCATTTGTTTGTGATCGTTTATATCAGCCCATATTCTCTGGTACTTCATGTACTTTTCTGACGTGCTTTGCCTCAGCTGAGTTCATAATCTGTGCCCCGGTGATTTGAACTCATTGCTGCCAGAGCGGAGCGCAAACTAAGCTTTTTTATTTGCGTTCAGTAGATCCCTTTGGCTGATCGTTAGAAAGTAGGAAATCTAGGAAACAGTTTTTCTGGAAGACGGAGAAAACATGCAGCATGCAGGAAGGTCAGAGAGAGAAAGAGCAGGAAATTATTCAAATAAAATCAAGAAAAAAAGAAAAAAGTACGTAGATTCATCCCCAATACACATGTTTACCAGTGAAAAGCAATAATATATAAGCATTTAATATTCATACATGTGATAGAATCAGATCACCCCAGGAGTCAGTCCCACATCCAGGGCCGTATCAAGGCATTTGGGGACCAAGGCAAATATAGGCTTGGAGCCCCCACCACCTCACTCCCTGCTCAGTTAATATAAGATGGCAGCGTGCTGAAAGTAGATATTGTTGTTGCTTTTATTTAATAAACAATCATTTTAAAGCACTGTTATTGTATCTGACTGTTTTTAACAGCAATCCTAGCTCAGACACCACATCACCTTCCACATATATGTCATGAGCTCACTGAGCGTCACATGACCAGATTCATACTGAAGTTGTTTTGGTGAAAGTAACTTAAACTAATGCAAAAGTAGTGTAATGCCTTACATTTTAAAATCAGTAATATTGTAATGTAATGAATTACTTTAAAATGAGGGTAACAAGTAATAAATAATGCATTACAGTTTTGAAGTAACTTGCCCAACACTGAGAAACAAAGTATAGTGATATCTAAAATTACTGTTTCTGTTCCACCCTCAACATCTTCATTATTATTTCTTTAGCTTTCCTCTAAGTGAAGTTGTTGAAAGCAACACTTTGTCCAGTATAACCATGTGATGAATGTTACTGAGGTCTTTGAGATGATCCTCTATTGTTGTCAGCAGATATGAACGCCCATGTCAAAGGCAGCTGCTGTCAGGGATCCCACGGATGAACCTTCATCAGAACCTAAGCATACTTTACTATTGTCCACACTGTGTGAGATAGACTTGAACGTTGTTTCTAACATAATGATATTGTAGAAGGCCTTTTTGGTGAACAAAATCAATCAAATATGGAACATTTATGTCTTCTACAGAAGAGAATTATCCTTGGGTTGTCAGTCAGAGCTACTGGCACAGGTTTTTTTCCAAGTCCTTGAAATTTCCTTTAACTTGTGATTAGAGCTCCTTACCACGGGCGACTTCATGGGAAATATACAGCACCCCCATGCTAGTGTGCAGAGACAGAATGACATAAAGAGCTCTTAAACGGGTCTTGTATTCTGGTCTGGTTTTCTTTACGTGGTGATGCTAAACTAAAACCTGCTGGTATTGATCAGCGTGTAAATATGATCTTCAGTCTAAACAATGTCTTCTACGTTGTGTTTAGATTGTCACGTCACTCTCAAATTTGAAACTGATAAATGTTTGTCCCGCTGCTCCTAAAGCGGATATTACATAAATTATAAAATACACAACCAGTGCTTATTGTTTGTCAGTAATAACCAGAATAGCCCGGGAGCTGAGGAGATGATTGTGTTGGCATCCTGACCTGTGCTAAGGTCAGCCGTGGGGGCTACACGAGATGACCAAACGTGATAAAACAAAAGTAACGTCACAGTCATGTTGCTATGTAACTAATTACTCTTACGATGTGGAAACTACAGAGTTATTAACTCGATTACGTTTAGTAAATTGTAAGTACAACCACTGACTTTTTAATGTAAAGGTAATCACTGACTTTGTGCTTTTTTACTGTTTACTTGTTGCTTTGGTAACAAGCCTTACATCTTATATAACAAATAAAGTTACAATAGTTGAATTATTTGAGTTGTGGCCATTTAAAAAGGAGGGTTGAGAAGTTTTCCCAAACTCGACTTTTGAACGCTGATGTTTTTTCTGCGAGCTGGGCTTCTTTTCATTCTCACAAATGGAGGCTCTTTGTGTGTCCAACATTCAAACTTGAAGCTTGTACGAAGCAGCATCTCTTTCACCCGCTTTCGTCTCCGACGTGTACGATGGTTTTATCTTTTGTAGGTTGTTGTATAGAAATCGGTTAAAGTGCCTTGGTGGAACCCCTATTCACCCCGTTTTCAACACTCTCCCATGGCCTTTCTTCCGTTTATGGTGCCAAGAGTGAAACGCATGTCGTCATGAACCATGACCCCAACCTGATCCACATCCACTCACCACCAGCCAGCCAAACACATGCCTGAACAATTAACTCCTGCTCTGCCATCAGTTTAGTCCAGAGGAAAGAAAAGATAGAGTCACCCAGGTTCAGGCATCAACAAAGAAATAGAAAACACAGGGATGAAAAGATTTTAGAGGCAGAAAACATGTTTTTCAGTTGCTGCACAGTAACTGTCACCGCGGTGACAAGGAGACGCCGTTGAGAGGCTCTGTTCATTCAGCCAGTTTGTCTGAACTGTTCCACAAACAATTACTGGGAGTCGTGAGGGTTATGTTTATCCTCAGACCGGGCCTGTGAGGAGCTGCCTAAAAGCACTCTCAAAAGAGCCAAGTGCATTTTCTTCATAGACTTGTGATGTTAGGTCCTCTATTGATTCCTGCTTAAAGCAACGGTTGGTGGTCAGCAGGAAGCTGATGGCAGCATGACCTGCTGTCTGCTCACATTAGACTGAAGAAGCTACCAGGCCAGACATAATACCGCCAGCTCCAAAACAAGCCAGCAGACACAGATCATCACCCATCTGCAGCAGATACGCTGCTATAGGTCAGATGGTTGCTGGTGTGTTTCCCTAAATCAGCACTTTCAAAGAGAAAAGTAAACAGAATTTTATCTGAAATTAATTTAGCTTTTGCTCTAATTTTTGCACTTTTTTGTAAGCTTAATTACATTTAGAACAGATAAACACAGATAAACGTAGAATCCATAGCCCAGACTCACAGTGAAAGTCCATTCATTCATTTATGAAGCACCTTTCAAACGCCAGTCAGCGTACCCAAGGTGCCGTACACAAAACACTTAATTACAACATAAAATCACGAGAAAGAAACCAGTAGAAACTTTAAAACCCCAAATCTATAAAAACAAGGTACACATCCAATCAGTGGATTTCCAAATGAAGCTTCAGTCTTGCTTTCAACATCAGGAGGGGAGTGGCCCGTCTGATCCCGAGTTGGTTCAGAGTCCAGGAGCAGAAGCTGCAAACACAGAGTCTCCTCTGGTGGAGGGACCTCTAACAGACCCTTCTGAGTGCAGCGGAAAGACCTGGCAGTTAAAGGTGAGCCAGATATGGTGGCAGTGTTGTGGGAAACAACAATGAATAAAAATATTAGCTTTTTAAAGTCTACCAACTGTTGAGAACACTTGTGTGTTTAATGTGTGTGTGGTGCCACAGATCCCAAAGAGCTCAGGAATGAAAGTCACAGCAAACCGACTCTTAGGTCCCATCATGTCTCAGGAGGAGGAGATCTGGGTATGTTCAGTCACATCCACCGAGCTGAGCTCAAGAAGAAGACAAGCACATCTAGGCATGGATGTGTGTGTGCGTGTGTGTGTGTGTGTGTGTGTGTGTGTGTGTGTGTGTGTGTGTGTGTGTGTGTGTGTGTGTGTGTGTGTGTGTGTGCGTGTGTGCGTGTGTGTGTGTGCGTGTGTGCGTGTGTGTGTGTGTGTGTGTGTGTGTGTGTGTGTGTGTGTGTGTGTGCGTGTGCGTGTGTGTGTGTGAGCTGAAGCAGCACTGTCACAGCTCCTCACAGCCTTTTTACCATCACCCAGGAGTCTTGCAGCAGCCGTCCGTTTCAGAACTCGTGATCCTTCTATAAAAGGTGGCTGATCTCTTTGTTAAATAATGCATGAATATTTTTGTCATGTAAAAAGCTGACTTTTAGCAGTGTTCGTGGGACAGTAATGCCACCTGACAATCGTTCCCTGCAGTCTTGACTGTGGCCTGCAGGAAACGTCAGACTTCTTGTGATTGACAAGGACAGAAAGCGGAGTCGTCTCACACGTGTTTTTAAATTGTCAACCACAGCCATGGGATTTGGAAGTGAAGGATGTAACTATGACATTGAATTGAAGAAGTAAAGGACTAGGCATGACAAGTATGATTACAATATCCATGAAAGTCACGTAGGTCAGCACCAGCCACACCAGGACAGTCAATTATTTACAAGACTGGAGAGGGTGGGTACTTTCAAGGCCAAACAGCCAGGAAGGTGTGTTCTCAGACACTGCAGCAACACTAACTTGTATAATTATAATAGCAATAAAGCTCATTTTGAAGTAGCAAAAACTGTTTTCTAAATTTTCAGCTAGGGCTTTAACATAAGTGACTGTTGAGTTCAAACCTTAAACACTTTCACATTTGACAATGCTGCAGCGCGCTGCTGACCAAAACCCACACCAGAGGGTTTTGTGGAGCAGGAAGGGAGCATTTATGGTTGTTAGCTGTAATGCTAGCGGTTAGCATTTTTAGTTCACCTAGTGTCAATAAAAAATACGAGAAGAAGAAAAAGAAGTTTGCTTTTTGTTTGCATCATGGCAGACCTTTTTACTTTGTGGTTTATTTAGTATTAATTTGTTCATATTTAGGAGCAGAAATCCCATTTCGTCATGGCGGAGACAGTAAACATTAAAACTTCAAAGAAGATTTTTTGGGAGGCACATAAAAATGGCTGTCTCTGGCTGTTTTGAAACATGCTGGGTGTGCCTCCAACATGAGCAATTTCCCTGAGAAACCAGCCAGAGAGAGGTGTTAGCATATCAAAAATTAACAGAGTAAGGCTCCAAATCCTGCCATCTTCTGCTCCCCTCTCCCAAACTTCCATTTCCTGAAACAGGAGCACCAGAAATTTTACCCCCACAGAGATCAACTCACAAAGCATTCAGTCATACTAGGGGCTGCAGTAGCTAAGGAGGTAGAACGGGTTGTCAATTAATTGAAAGGTTGCAGGTTCGATCCCAGTTCCCAGCAGAGAATGCTGCTGTTGTGTCCTTGGGCAAGACATTTAACCCAACTTGCCTGATGGTGGTGGGTGGAGGGACCGGTGGCACCTGCGCTGCAGTTGTGGCTGCATTGTACTTCATCACCACCAGTGTGTGTATGTGTGAATGAATTAACTTCCACTGTTATGCTGATGATACTCAGTTATATCTATCCATTAACCCTGAAAAACCTAATCGGTTAGTTAGATTACAGGCTTGTCTTGAAGACATAAAAAATTGAATGACTCAAAACTTTCTGCTTTTTTTTTTCTTCATTTTTTTACCGTGTCCTGTCTGGCTGTGAAGCAAGCAGAACTGATGTCTGAATGCTGGTAACAAGCCTTACAGATTTACTCTCAGGTGGAGCATCAAAGCGTCTGCTTTTAATGTCACGCCTGATACTTAAAACTTTATTGTTATTGTTTTTAAATGCTTTGTAATTCCGGCCAGACACTGAGACAGAGGTGAAAGAGAAAGGAAAAGACTAAAGGGGGGGTTCCTCAAAAATAGACAATAATGAACAAGAGTCTGCTTCTAGACCTGCAGAAAGAGAAAGAATAGGAAAAAAATGGGACACACAACAATACATCAGGAGTAAGCTATCACTGCGTCAGCCTGATGATGAAATATAAAATCAACATTGTTTAACTGAACAATCACACGAAAATAAATCATAGTGCATTTAGTGGCAACGACAGCCTTAAGACCTGTGTTGAACGTGCCCAAGTCCATACTTTTGAGAGCACCATGTGAGCACCTGTGTGTGTACACGCGCTTGTTTATTTAAGGTTTCTCTATAAAAGCGTCCAACAGAGAGTGTGAGGGACCACAGATCTGCCCCCCAAAGATGTGTAGGAGACAGGGGGAGCTCCAAATCCCAGAGATCCAGGCGCTGCCCCAGAACACAGGAACCCCAAGGAGACTGCAACCAGAAAGGCCCCCGCCCCCCTCGAGAGGCACAGAGGATTAGACCTCCAGGGAGTCAGCTCCCCCACTGGCCCCAATAGGCACCTCTGTTGTCAAAATGCCACCTAGGGCATGGAGACCCCAGCCCATCCTGCCAGGGCCCAAAGCAGCAGCATTGCAGAGCCTCACAGAGTCTGAGGGCACCAACCCAGCCCCACCCCAGCAGAATATCTATGCCCATCCCTGCATTTGCACAACTTCCAGAATATATAAGACATAGGACATCCAGGTAAGGTTGGGTCCTCCCCCTTCTGGACCTCCCCCTCCCCTGTGATGGGACAGCAGAGGAGCCAAGGTCTACCCAAGGCCCCTGAACCCGGGCCAGGCACTGCTGCATGTTCCTGCCTTCATCCCGGCAGCATACATGTCAGGACCTGACCCCCAAGGCCCCGCCCAGATCCCCA
The DNA here is from genome assembly GCF_043380555.1 of Nothobranchius furzeri. Taxonomy (NCBI): domain Eukaryota; kingdom Metazoa; phylum Chordata; class Actinopteri; order Cyprinodontiformes; family Nothobranchiidae; genus Nothobranchius; species Nothobranchius furzeri. The sequence goes on from NC_091749.1 coordinate 1,510,337, forward strand.
CATGGGGCCGGCCACCCCCACACCCTGAGCCCCCAGGCCCCCACCCAGACCTGCCCAGGGGCAATGCAGCTGCCAGGCAGTGACCGCCAAGACCTCCAAGGGGCCCTACCCACAACCACCAGTAGTCCACTCCCCGAGGCAACCCAAGCACCTCCAGAGGGGGGCAACGGCCTCCCAGACACCCCCAGTGAACCCACCTCCATGGAACATCCGGATACTCCAAACTCAGACCCCCCCCCCCTCCACATCATCCCGCAGGACAATATCAATCAATCAATCAATCAATCAATTTTATTTGTAAAGCACCTTCCACAACGTTATCAGAAGCCCAAGGTGCTGAACAGCATCATCATAAAAACATTCCCAGTACCTGGGCATAAGAGCAAGACAAAAACATAAAATCATAAAATAACAAGCAAACAATATTACAAATACAGAGAGATAACAGAATAAGACTAATCAACTAAAAACAAATGGTGGACAAAATAAGATCAAGCATCCTGGTCAAAAAGAAGAAGTATTAAAACCATAATGTCAGGGCAATTCAAAGAACCCTAGCGCTGAAAAGCAATCAAATAAAAATGAGTCTTTAGACGAGACATAAAGACTTGAAGGTACGGTGCCTGCCTAATGCTCAATGGCAATTCCTTCCACAGAGTTGGAGCCAGAACAGAAAAAGCACAATAACCCCTCGATCGATATTTCGACCGGGGGACCACCAGAAGTTCCTGCTCGGCTGAGCGAAGAGACGAGATGGAGCATACCTGTGCAAAAGTGCAGTAATGTAAGAGGGGGCACTGCCCTGGAGGGCCTCATAAACGAGAGTTAAGATTTTAAATTTAGCTCGATATTGCACTGGGGGCCAGTGCAGAGCAGGCAACACTGGGGCAATCTGCTCTCGACATCTAGTACCTGTCAGGAACCTAGCCACTGAGTTCTGCACAAACTGGAGCCGTGCAACTGTGCACTGGGCCAGACCAGCACACAGAGCGTTACAGTAGTCCAGACGGGACAGGACGAAAGCATGTAACAGACTCCAGATGAGCTCTGGACAGCAGAGGCCTGATCCTGGATAGTCGTTTCAGGTTAAAAACAGGACCTCACCACTGTATTTACGTGAGTGTCAAGATTAAGTGAGGAGTCCATTTTAATCCCCAAATTACTGACTATTTTCTTTTCGTAGCGGGTCAATGGGCCAAGGTCAATATCAGCACCAGAGCCATTTCTTCTGCCAGGACTAATCATTATGACTTCCGTTTTGCTCTCATTTAGGTGCAAAAATTTAGAAGCCAACCAACATTTTATGCCCTTCAAACAGTCCAGTAAAGGAGAAACAGATCTATCCTCCCCACGTCGAAGAGGGAGATAGATCTGGCAGTCATCAGCCAAAAAATGAAATTTCACATTATGCTGACAAAGGAGGACCCCAAGAGGCAGCAAATACACTGCAAATAGGAGAGGACCAAGGACAGAGCCCTGTGGCACACCCCAACGAAGTCTCACGCAGGGTGACGTCACCTCACCCATCTGAACACTAAATGTACTGTCTTGAAGGTAGGAGCGAAGGCATTGGAGGGCCTGCCCAGTTATCCCCACCCAATGCTGTAGTCGGCCCAGAAGAACTTCGTGGTCGACTGTATCAAAAGCTGCAGATAAGTCCAGCAATAGTAGGACAACATCGTTATCCATGTCACAGGCTAAGAACGCATCATTAAAAACCATTAAAAGAGCAGATTCAGTGCTGTGACCTGCCCTGAGCCCTGACTGAAAGGTCTCCCATACATGATTTGTGTTCATAAAGGCAACCAATTGTGAATACACGACCTTCTCCAGCAGTTTGGAAAGAAAAGGGAGTTTTGAGATGGGCCTGTAATTAGCTAAGGTTGTCACATCCAGCCCCGGCTTTTTTAACATAGGATGAATAACAGCCTTCTTAAACGAGGACGGAACCATACTAGAAGTAAGACTGCCATTTATGATTGCCAAAAGTAAAGGGCCTATCACTAGAAAGAGTTCTTATCAATGTTCCCCCATCATCGCTGTGTGATGGAACCGATCAAAGGAGCCCAGAGAGATTCATCTGAAGTGGAAGCAGAGGCTATATCAAGTGCAATATGATCTAACAAAAGATTTCTATACTGGTTGATGCAGAGAGTTTCTCTATTTTTCCAATTCAAGAGGATAGTTTTCTTAGCGATGCATATGGCAGTCAGAACCACGCGAACCAAAGATGTTTCAATCGGGACATCGTCCAGGTTTCCCAGTAAACAAAGAGAGGGGGTGGTTGGGATATGACATTTCAGACATTTTGACAGGTCTTCACACACTCTACCCCAAAATTCCTGGACAGGTGGACAGGACCACAGTGCATGAATGTAATTGTCAGGAACGTTGTTTGTGCAGTGTGTACAGGTGTCAGATGACACAAACCCCATCTTGAACATCCGATGACCTGTATAGTGTACTCTGTGTAGAATTTTGTACTGAATTAATTGTAAATTGGGGTGTCTGATCATTTTAAAAGTTTTTAAACAAGTTTGGGACCAGAAGATCTGGTCAAAGCTGACTGATAGATCCATCTCCCATTTTTCAATAGGGATTACTATTCTATCGTCTATTTTGGACAGTGTCTTATATACTTTAGACAGTAGTTTTCAGGGTTTGAGATTATAGAAGTCTAATACCCTTGGTGGTGTTTGTAGTTCTATTTTATTGAGCTTAAATTTTTGTTTGACTACAGATTTAATTAGGTGATATTCTAAAAAGCTATTCTTATCCATTCCAAATTGGGAGACTATTCGATTAAATGGGATGAAGTCCAATCCTTCATATATGTGTTCCAGGAATGACTCAAAACTTTCTGCTTTTAAATCAAGACAAGACTGGAGTTCTCATCTTTGGACTTGAAATTTAGAAAAGGAAATTGCTTAGTCAATCACCTGACCTGAACGGTATTAAATTAGTCTCCGAGAACAAAGTAAGGAACCTTGGTGTTATCTTTGACCAGGACATGTCATTCAAATCCCAAGTTAAACAGGTCTGTAGGATTTCCTTTTTCCACCTTTGGAATATTGCTAAGATTAGAAGCATCCTTTCCAGGAGCAAGGCCGGATTAACCATATGGGCAACTGGGCAATTGCCCAGGGCCCACCTACTCTAAAGGGCCCAGGCCCTGGGCAGCAAGGGCACGAGCAAAATACTGTATCTGCAATCTCCTGCTTTATATTAAACTAGGGTGACCATACGTCCTGTTTTCCCCGGACAAGTCCACTTTTCACTCTCTGTCCGGGCGTCGGGGGGTGGGGGGGGTGTTCTTGTATTGATGAAAATGTGCGGTTTTTCATTCAGGAGCAGGGATCGAATTATGGGGGAGCCGGAAAAAACGTTTTCTACCTATATTACATCATTTTTGGACTCTTGAGCAGAGAGCACATATAGCGATGATCGTTGGTGCGCAGCGCTCCAGGCTGCTGCGTCCAGCGCACGGTCCATTCTCAAAGTGGCGCAACCAAAATACATAACACACGATCGTTCATGTCCGCACGTGTTCTCTACTTTCTGTCTTATTTGTGCCTGAAGCGCTCTGCTACTGCGGAGCTCATCACCTGTGCTGCGGTGATTTCGCCTCACTGACGCAGCATCGAAATGCGCTCTCCGCTTTGCGGTCAGGAGATCCCTTTGATCTGCTTAAAGGAACTGATGAGGTGAAAAAGTAAGAATCCAGGCTGCAGTTTTTCTGGAGAGTTTAGAGGAGATGCAGGAAGATGAGAGACAGACAGGACAGTAAATAGTTAAATAAAAACAAGAAAACAAAGTAAAATGTAGGTAGATTTATCTCCACTATGCGTTTTTACCTGTATTAAAGCAATAAGTTGTGCACATGTAATATTTATACATCAGACAAAGTTCAGATCACCTTCAAAACTCAATCACACAGCCAGGGCCGTTTCAAGACATTTTGGGGGCCAAGGCAAAATGACCCGGATGCTGTAGTAAAACAAAAGGTATAATAATTTATTATTAATAAAACCTTGTTGCAGCACTAAAGCAGAAAATGAGATTTTGCAATATATATGCTAAATATTCACATATAAATTGTTTTAGAGCCCTTTTATTGGCAGAATCTGTATTAATTTAGTTCTTACAAAAAAATGGGTCCCAGCGTTGTGTGGCGTTGCCATAGTGTGACGTCATAGGCACAGATCCCCTGTCCTCTTGTTTGGAAATGGAAATATGATCACCCTATAGTAAACTGTCCACCCGGGCTTTTGCGCTGCACAGAGACGCTTCGCTGCCTATGACTTTAAACATCAGTTGAGAGCGGTTGAGAGTCAGTCTTGTGCAGACTGACCAATGAAGAGAGGGCCTCAAGTTAAGTGCCTATCCTCATTGGTCAGTCCACACGAGGTGGAAAGGTTACCCTGAGCGGGTTACGTGATGTCAGGCATTCAAGTACTGAGTATATTTACTGCATATTACAGTAAAATATTCTGTATGTGACCATATTATGGTGATCCTTGGGTCGTGATGATGGGGCCCTTTAATATTGTTGCCCAGGGTACAACAAAGTGTTAATCTGGCCCTGCCAGGAGTGATGCTGAAAAACTAGTTCATGCATTTATTACATCAAGACTGGATTACTGTAATCCATTACTCTCAGGAAGTCCACAGAATGTAGTTAAAAGTCTTCAGCTTGTCCAAAATGCTGCAGCTAGAGTTCTGATGAGAATTAAAAAGAGAGATCATATCTCTCCTGTCTTAGCTTCCCTACATTGGCTACCTGTTAAATTCAGAATAGATTTTAAGATCCTTCTTCTCACATATAAAGCTCTTAATAATCAAGCTCCATCATACATCAGTGATCTGATTGTTCCATATGTTCCTAACCGAGCACTTCACTCTCAGACTGCAGGTCTACTGGTGGTTCCCAGAATATCTAAACTTAGGATGGGAGGCAGATCTTTTAGTTATCAGGCTCCTCTCCTGTGGAACCAGCTCCCAGCTTTAGTCTGTGAGGCAGACACTTTGTCTACTTTTAAGACTAGGCTTAAAACATTTTTATTTGATAGGGTCTATGGTTAAAATCTGATGTTAGCCTAGATCTGGACAAGTGGGGGAGTAGAGGGAGGTGGAGTGTACAGTCGGTAAAGACGGCTCTCCCCTGCCCTGCCTCCAACATGCCTCCATCTAAAAAGGATAGATTATCCAGAGTTAACTCTGTAGTTATGCTGCTATAGGCTTAGACTGCTGGAGGATACACTGATCACTTTTTCACACTCTACTACTTTCTTCTACTATCTGCTCTTTAACTGTATTATTTCCTGCTATTTCAGCTGTTAACTTTATTTTCTCTCTAAGTGTTTTTCTCCCCAGAAGAAGCTACAACGATGTTCTGCTGAGCTGTGGTGGCCTCATGGAGGGGACCATCGACTAGCACACTGCTGCTAACCACTTAAACATTCTCCCTCTCCTGATTATACCTTTTTACTTTCTTTGACGTTGAATGTGCTACTACTAGTTTACCCGTTTAATTATACACTAAATACAATAAAGTTTATCTCTCACCAAATAGAATATTTACTAAGAAATCACAATGCAACAATAGAAACACTACTTGGTGTGTGTGTGTGTGTGTGTGTGTGTGTGTGTGTGTGTGTCATGGCGGGTGGAATTCTTTTGACCCATGACATGCAGAATCACCACAAAACACCGGCAATTAAGTAAAACGTTCTTTAATATTAAATGAGAAGAACGGGAATAGACGACGTGCAGGCTGACAGCAAGGTTCCAGGAGAGGATTCTGAGGAGGGAGAAAGAGTGAGTATATGGAGGGAATGATGGAGGATAATCTGAGGAGGGGAGCTTACTGATGTAGGTAGAGGTGAGAGCCTCAGGAAGGGCTAGGTCAGGTCCGGGTGAGCAGCAAGGCTCCAGAAGGAGGAGGAACTGTCGAATCGGAGAGGAGGTAGGAGCAGAGGCTTGGTGGGTGCAGGTGAGTGGCTGAGAGTGGGCGGCCAGGGGAGGAGACAGCGTGATATGAAGTGCAGGAATCCGAGCTGGTATGGAGATGGTGGAGTGTGGAGTGAAACCTGGAGCAGAGCAGGGAAGAGAAGTCAGGGTCTTTTCTGGTTGACAGGAAATCCAGCAAATAATTCTCAAGATCTGGTAACAAACAGGAACTAGAAAAACACAGGATCAAAAACGGGTCAGAGGCTAGAGCTACCCAAAGCTGAGCAATCATCTGGCGAAGTGAAGAATCACACTGCTCCTTAAATCCCCTGGACCGTGATGACAGGATTAGCTGCAGCTGGTGGCTCTCAGACACGCCCACCTGAAACAATGCTCAGAGAAAACAGGTTATGTGCAGGGAGCTCACCACGGACCGTGTGTGTGTGTGTGTGTGTGTGTGTGTGTGTGTGTGTGTGTGTGTGTGTGTGTGTGTGTGTGCGTGTATCTGTGTGTGTGTGTGCGTGTGTGTGTGTGTGTGTGTATCTGTGTGTGTGTGTGTGTGTGTGTGTGTGTGTGTATCTGTGTGTGTGTGTGTGTGTGTGTGTGTGTGTGTGTGTGTGTGTGTGTGTGTGTGTGTGTGGAGGATGGCTGCTTATACTGAGCCAGGATTCTCTGGAGGTTTCTTCCTGTTAAAAGGGAGTTTTCCTCTCCACTGTCGCTGCATGCTTGCTTAGTATGAGGATTGCTGTATAGTCACTGACACTAGTCAGTGACTTGATGCAATTTGCTGGGTTCCTTATATAGGAAACCTTATTTCTGGTTGGCTTGAACTGACCTGAATTGGAATGTTTTTATGTGAAGTGCCTTGAGACGACTCTTGTCATGGTTTGGTGCTATATAAATAAACTTGAATTAAATTGAATTGAACCCTAACGCATACCTGTGTTTGTTGTTATTGTTTGTGCATTCATAGCTTTGGTAAGCCTCAAAGGGGCTAAACATTCACAAAGAGAAGACAAAGATGATGAAGAGGAGGGATCCAAGATAAACAGTGAAGATGACTATGAGGATGGCTCTGACTCCAGTGCTGATTCGTCACCAGACAGAAGAAGAAGAAGAAGAAGAAGAGTGGGATGAAATAGAAGGAGAAAAAGGCAAAGAAAAGCAAACCAAAGCCAGCAGGGATGTGAAATGTATTTCTTGGCTGGTTTGGGCTGTTCTGTGTGGATGTCCCTACAAGACTAGTCACTCATAATTTATCACTGGTAGAATGGTGTAGTAGAGGGACCAGAACAGTTCAAATCAATGTTCATTTCCACCTCAGTGACTCTGTTGTATGAGTGTCCGCCCTGAGACTGGACAATCATGGGTTCATGTCCATGGTCAGGTCCTACCAAAGACATTCCAAAGATGGGCCCACCCTGTCATCGCTCTCGGGTCTAGGTGAGTCCTCCTCCTCAATTAACAATCTTTGGGGTTCTGTGATTCACAGGTGAGGAGCGGAGAGGTACCAGCTGTTCTGAGTTACTCATTTGGAGCTCGGGTTTAAAAGGAGGATGGAGACACTACTCGAAGCCGGATGATTACTCCAGTATTGGTAACGCCTGCCACTCGTACTCGTTTGACCTCGCATGTTTGGATGACTTGGATTTTGACCTTGGACTGTTTATTGGATTACGGTTTTGAACCTGCTCCTGAAGCTCCGTCTGTTTGCCCTCCTAGGATCACCACCCCAACCTTCACCAAACTCTGCTAAGAACCACGGATCCTCATTCACGTCTCATCCTCCTCCACCTCTTTGCTTCCTCACCTCCCGTCCGGCTGGATCGCTGCACTCGTCTCCTTGGCACCCCGCTTGCCCCGCAGCTCGCTGAGCTAAGAACTCTGAACAATCGCCCTCGGCATCATTCACTGGTTTTCAGTGCTACTTTAGTTCCCGTTTGTGTAATAAAGACTTTAATTTCTTACCTCCTGACTCCTGAGCTGAGTCTGCATGTCTTGGGTTAAACGCCTTCCACAAGCCATGACACACCCACATGACACTCAGCATTAAGAGGTTTGATTGGGGGGATAAACCATTAAAAGGTTCCCGAGCACAGCCATGTCTGCAGCTCCCCACTCCCCGTGGGGATGGGTCAAATTTCACACACCATTGTGACAACTACTGAGACTTTACTTTTTTACCCAATTTAGCTTTTTAGTTTACAAAACAACCTAAAAGAAAGTACAGCACACTGATCCAATATACAGCAAGGGTCCAAAATTACTCAAGTAGTGATGAATTATGGTTAAGTAATGTTTAGGAGTCTATTAAGCATTTAGAACGTGTTTCCAAAGGGGATCAGTGTTTTTACCTTACCTAAGGTCAGGTAAGGGCTTCCTGGTGACAAGCACAGTACAGCATTAATGACACGTTAATTAATTGTTTATTAATGCCTATCCAAGTAACATCCAAACTACAGGGTAGGATGAGTGGATGCATTAGTTATCTGTTACTTATTGCTGATTCGTTGCAAACAGACAACCATAATAAATGATTAGTTGAGTAATTATTAAGGGTTAATTAACACATTATTTAACATGGTAAATAACACATGCAATAATGCAAGTGTTATTTAAAGCTTAGTACTGCATTAACTAAGGTTCAGTAACAGACATTAATTAGCTGCTTAATACTGCATTAAATAATATCCAATCAAATCCAATCCAATTTTATTTATACAGCGCATTTAAAAACAGCATGTCAGCTGACCAAAGCACTGCACAGAGTCAAACCTAAAAAGCCATTAAAATTCACATACGTACAGATTAAACACAGATTAAAACGGTCATAAAATAGAAACACCTAAAATCAAAACAAAAGTTGAAAACGGCCAATAAAAAGAGAAGTCAGTAAAAACAGAAGAGAGTCACAGCATAAAAGACCAATCATTGACCAAAAGCTAAATTTAAATAATGTGTCTTCGGGCTGGATTTAAACTGTGCCAGTGAAGAAGCCTGGCGTACCACCAGAGGTGGTTTAGTAATGCTATGTAATGCATGAAAGCAGTTCTTAACACGTTATTTAATGGTTTATTAATGCTTAACTCGTTCACTGCCAATGGCATTGTTTTCACTGTGTGGGCGTCGGAACGAGCCCCCGCGCTGAGAGAACAAACATCTCAGCTCTAAAGCCGATCTCCATCCGCGTACGTCACACGTCACGTGATCAGGAAGCAGAAAATCCACGTGTTAGGAGATCATTTTGGGCCGCTGCTGTAAAAAAAAGTGAGGCGCAAACCGGAGAAGCTTCTGCCGATCACAATTCAACGACGGATTATGAAAGAACGAATAAAGCTCGAAACATGCGGATTCTTCCTGATGTAAGAGGTGAGTCCCCGCTTTGTTTTGGTTGTTTTGGCGTCAACATCATCCTAGCGCGCAACGTTCTGTGACTCTTAGAAAACCAGTAAAAACGGTGAGAAACGCTGGCAGCGAAGGGCTTTACCAATCAGGAAACGGCTGGCAGCGAATGAGTTAATAATGCACTAAGTAATGAGCAAGTCATCCCCAAATCAACTTTGTTTTGCTAATAAACCATATAGATGAGTGTCTAATTGTGCTGCAGACACGTGTAGTCCATAATTTGGCACTGTCGAGCATTTTGGTTCAAATGTCAATATTCTTCCAAACGCTGTCAGTGTTGCGCGGTCATCAGGTAAAAACTCTGCACTGCTTTTGTATTTAAATCTGCCATCGCTGTTGGCTAAATGGTACTCAATGGTGTTAGCTGGTACATTACTATGTCACAGTGTTGTTGAGGGCACCTGTGTTTGTGTATTTATTAGTAGCTCTGCCCTCGGTCTGCCAGGCAACAGGATCTCTTGCATTTTTCATACAGCAAGTGGGAGGGGAGTAAGACTCAGGTAGGAGGTGACTTGCCCTTTAATAAAGGGACCCTTAGTGTAATGTGTTACCGGAGACGCTTCCCTTCCAGTTCAAACTAAGAAGGAACTGATGCACAACGTTAAGATGCCACACAGCAGCGGTGGTGTCATCAGCAGCAGTGAAGTGTTGCCCCGTGTCAAGCCTTTACTCTAGCGCTTCCTGTTTTAGCATCCACTCTGAAGCCAAGCTCAGTGGGCTGCAAATGAAATGTGAGTGGTTGTGAAAGTATCAGTAGTGTAGTCACACGGGGTTACAGTGAGGAGCTTCGTGGACAGACACCCATGCCAGATGCCCCGAGCATCACTGTGAGGGAGAAGCCAGCATGGGGCACCTGTCATCTGCCAACTGAAGTGTTAAGTGCACAAATTGTGGAGGCGAGTGTGATGTTTCTGCAGGGGTGACGGCTCCGGGTCTGGATGCCATGTCAGGGCCTGGGATATCATATAGCACCCCCCACTCCTCCACTATTCCCTGCAGCCCCTCCCCAGCTGGCTACATGCTGAGGGGAACAGTGACAGCTAATATTTACTGGACGTCTGCCTCATTTCTGCAGATTCATGTTGGCTGGTCTGTACAGAGCCAGAGGCAGTCGCAGCCCCTCCTCCCTTTCAGTCTCTGCTGAAGGGCAGCAGTGGCAAAACAATCTTTGACGACTATTTAGATCATTTATTCAGAGTGCCGGGCGCCAGCCGCAAACCAAATAGCACACATTTGCATGTTGGGGTCATGTGAGCGTTGGAAGGTGCATCAAGCTTGGCGTCAAAGGGCCTCTTCACAAAAGAACAGTAATGCCACATGAAGGCTTTCCGAGGAGAAGTGTGAAACTGTAAAGTGTGGGATAAATCGACTGCTGGGGCGGTGGAGGGCTGGTTTTAAAGCGCTGTGAGCGGCCTTGGGCAGTGTTGTGACAGCAGCTTTTTTAGCATCATGGGAGTTGACAGTGCACTACTGAAGTCACTAGATTCCTCTGTGATGTGTGCCAAAGAGCAGCAGAAACATTTTGAAATCAGCAGGACTTTAACATGAGATCAGATAGCAGTTTTACACTCAAACAACGTAGAATTCACATTACATTGTCAACATCAGGTAACTGAATCAATATCAGAGTTCAGCGTTGATCCAGCCACATTCTGCACCCACATTCAATGATGAAACAGTGTTGATGGATTACCTATAAAACATGAGTATCGATGAACCTGGATACTGAAACACTGATCATGTTTTCTCTAATCTCCCCTGAGAGAAACGAGGTATCCAGGACAAGAGCTGGAAGTAGTTAAACTAGCAAACATGCTTAAACACGAGTGTGTTCTCACCTAAACCAGCAGCTGTTGCATGAGCATTAAAGCTGTATACAATGTAGACAGCTGACCCAAAAGGCCTTTCCAGTAGAAATGATTTCTTCTGGGAATAACCCTAACCCTAAATGACTGTCCGGGTCTAACCTGATGTCATGAGCTCCTCTTAATGAGAGATGCAACAAGTACGATGTGTGCTGCTGTTCCACCCCAGAGCTGTAGAAAGAGAGAGTTACGACACTCCAATAGACTTCATTGACCGTAGTTAATTTTTGGTGTTTCGGAAGGATTTTCTCCGGTAAGTTGATGAAATGTCATCATTTTGTTGCATTGTGAAGCGTTAGCTAACCGCTTCGTACCAAAATAAGCCAACGATGATATTTTATGTTGCCAGTTTTAGCTAGATAACCTTTAATGAGCTAACTGTGAGCAGCTTGTTGATTGTGAGCAGGAGGACGGACTGTAGACGGGTTTATTTCAGTTTGTTTGATTCAACGTTTTAAAAATATTCTCCACAATTTGAAATAGGTGATGAACTTTTTACATTATTAGTTTTATTTGGGATTTTTTGTACAATACGTTGCTGCATCAACACGAACATGCATCAGAAATGGAAGCACAAATGGAGAGACCAATAATAAAGAAAATGTGATTGTGAAGACAAGTAATTATTTAATATTTTTCAGTTAATAACACTGACTGCAGCGAACTGCTGAAGCATGAGACAAACAGGATTACAAACGTAAGAAGATATGTTGTTCTGTTCTGTGGACTCAAGTAATAAGAATAGAATTAAGATAATTCAAGAACAGTAGTTGAACAATAACTTTTAAAAATTAGATATTTTCCATAAAACTGCTCATTTCCACTTGCTTTATAATATCAGCATTTGCAATTTTTTTTATTAAGGAATGACAAGAAATAAGAATTAATAACATAACTATCAATAAATAAATGTCAAAGAGTTACTAAAACAAAGATCTTATGTAACCATTAAAGGTTAAACTGTGTTGTGTCCATCTTCATGTTTTCATAGTGGCTGAGCGGAGAGCTGACCAGGAACAACGGCGGTGGCAAAACCCAGTTGGGTCTGTGATGGAGTGATGCACGCCTGGAGTGATCGCCATCTCATCCACAGTGAGCACACACTCTCTTTCCATCTCTGTCAGATTTTAACCTTCAAACTGAGCATGTCACACACCTCTCCTAACACACCTGGTTCCAGTTTAACAGGCTGCATTTGTCTTTGCAGGGTTCTAACATCAGGCAGAGGGATACTCGTGTCCTGAAGAAACCTGCAGCCTGTTGAACCCACAGAAAAACAGAGCTGTACGGCCTTTTTGATTGTCTGTTTACTCCATTTAATGCCTCTTGTGTTTTTCATGCCTTTTTGATTTTCTGTTTGCTCCCTGTCATGAATCCACTGACTCATGGAAATAGCTTTGGAACCTCTTTATTAATGGACTCCGAACCGAGCTCTGTTTTACAACATTCTCCCTGTCTCTCTTACTCTACAACACGTGTACTCCCGTGCCCCCTGCAGGTCAGGGGTGGAACCGCAGATAGCTCACACCACATCTCATCACATCTCCCCACTTTTAGCTCTCTTTCCCAACTGTACTCACATATTTTACTTCTGTTTGTTGTCTTTCTCTTTCTGCAGGTCTAGAAGCAGACTCTTGTTCATCATTGATTGTTTATTTTTGTGGAATCCCCCCTCCCCCCTTCCTTTTGTCTCTTCCTTTCTCTTTCACCTCTGTCTCCATGTCTGGTCGAAATTATAAAGCATCCAAAAACAATGATAAAGTTTTAAGTATCAGGCCTGACATCAAAGCAGACGCTTTGATGCTCCACCTGAGAGTAAATCTGTAAGGCTTGTTACCAGCATTCAGACATCAATTCTGTTTGCTTCACAGCCAGACAGGACACATGGAAAATAAAATAAAATAAAATAAGGAGTAATCCACAACATAATAAAGTGCTTTTATTCAAACAAAGAAAGGGCTGCTTGCATTTGAAAGTTCTGGAACTGACTGTCACTAATATACCTTGTAATATTTGACATTGATTTTGTTGAAAATGACACAATTGTTTATTTAGATTTATGAACATTTTATTATTAGTTTTAGGTGATATTTGTTGCCAGCTTTAGTTCAAAACAATTTTTTTTCATTTAGTCATTTGTTTGATTTTCTGAGTGAATAGTTTGGTTCTATTCAGCAGGATTGACCTGGACAAAATGTAAACATTTTAACGATTCTGATAGCTAAAAATATATCTTTCATAATACAAAATTACAAATGCATGTTAAAAAAATTTAGGGGCATTGTTTTGGCTGACATGTTTTTTAAACAATAAATGTTTATAGACAAAAAAAAGTGCTGCTGAGTGTAAATGTGTGTAAAAGGAATTTCATATTTACAATATAATCACAATTATTTATTTGATACAATATTTAAAAGTTACATTTGCTCAAACTGTCAGAATTAGTTTCTATCAATTTAAAAATATCAGATTAGGTTTAGTAAAATATTTACATTGAGTAAAAAATGCAACTTAATTTTTTTTATTTGATGGAACTTGATATTGATTTGCCTTGACTACAAACATTAGTTTACATGAAATAAAAAATTTAACGTTACAAAAATAAAAAAAAATTTTTACATCAAGTCAATGCTAAAATATTAGGTGTGAACAATTACTTCAAAATTTTTAAGTTAAGGCAGTGTTAAATTTCTTTCAGTGTAGGAACTAAATCTATCTGCAGAGCCTCAGGCCCGCTTTAGATCCAGACCTGTTAATAATATTATCATGTATTCTTTACACCAATCAGATTATTCTGTAATGTTCCAGACATCCAAACCTTACAAATAAAATTATTAATAATAATATTTCATTAAAGATCAGTTATCTGTGAACACTTTATATCTGACATCATCCATCTGAAGCAGACTTCTGCGTATTTCTAACAGAGCTGAGATGTGGGAGAAAATATTCTGGCTTATTTCATCTTATGTTCCATCACTTGTGGGTTTAGTGCATTTATTAACTTACTATTAAATATAAAGGTCACTACAATCTGGGTGTAAAAAGTGTTTCTACTGGACTAAATCTTGTTAAGCAGCTCACCTGTTTCTTCCACACCGACAGGAGAAAGCTGCTCATCAGCAGCAGATGATCCACAGCGTGACTGAAAAACCCAAAAGACACGGATCAGAATGTCCCACCGGGAGTTTCCCAGTCCGTCTACCAGGGAGGGCGGGACGCTCCATAGGCGCTTATCAGTGCAACTTTATTCTACAATGTGAACAAACAACTTAGATTGGTGACTCGGGTTTCAAACCATCAACCCCAACATGCCGTGGAGGCACTCTGTGTGTGTGTGTGTGTGTGTGTGTGTGTGTGTGACGATATATGACATTTTGTAAATGGTTACTTAATTAATAAATTGTCAATAGAAAGATATTCAGTAAAATGTAATATTTCATAAAATATGGATTATCAATATTATTGAGCCTTTAATGTTGGATTGATGATGAAACTAGGTACTTTGGTTAATCCAGGAAAACAACATTTTATAATAATTTAACACAGAGACAAAAATATAGTTTATAAAAATCTATTCATGACTGTATTAATGATGATGAAATAAGACAATGACTGAACTGATTAAACATGACCTGGTGTGTTTAAGAGTTTTCTAAGTGACTCAGAAAGGTGATGTCTGGGTTAAGAAATGCATTTGGCTGTTTGTTGGATGTAATTTAATAAATTATCAGATTAATATGAACCCATCCGACGCCAGTGCAGAGTTACGGTACTCATGGTTACAGAGACTTCTCGAAGGTCCTGCTCAGAGTTTCCTCGGCAAGCGGGGAGCTTTACTTCTGGATGAAATTGGCTGTGTTTGAGATCGTCTCTCAGGCAGCAGGCGAGCTGTTTCACAGCTGATCAGTCTTTATAGATTACGCAAATAATAACTGTTGATTCAAAAGGATGATTCATACGGTGCTAAAATGATTCCACTGAAATATCTGGTTAGATTTCCCATAGGATGGTCATTTAGCAGGAGCTGTGAGCTCTGGCTGGACTAGACAACATAAGAAGTGAGTTGACTTTTCACAAATGCCTGTTAATAAACTTCAACCAATCAGATCTGAGAAAAGTTCTGTGTGCTAGGTGTTTACCAACACCCTCAGGCACTCCCCTTTTTGTGACACGTAGAAAGCTCATTTCACTTAATATGTGGAGTAAGTCTGTTAAACAGTCATTTGTTATATATATATATATATATATATATGAATTTAACTGATATCATCAAGTAGACTCATTTAGTGTTGTTAGGGTCTGAAAGAAGTCATGAAACAGTAAACATTTATGCTGATTACTTGATTAATTATTACATAACTTTAGATTGAACATTCATTGTAGGTAACAGAATATGTAAACAACCTGTAGATTGGAAATCATATATATATATATATATATATATATATATATATATATATATATATATATATATATATATATATATACATACACACACACACACACACACATGTGCTAAGACCATCATTTGCTGCCATCTGCTGGAACATGTGAACCTGTGCGTCTTACACACACACACACACACACACACACACACACATGTGCTAAGACCATCATTTGTTGCTATCTGCTGGAACATGTGAACCTGTGCATCTCACACACACACACACACACACACACACACACACACACACACACACACACACAGGTTTTGCTGTATTAGGGGGACATTTTTTTCAAACCAACTTTTTGCTACACTAAACGGACACCACTTTCCACCTAAGCTAGAAAGATGTGGGGAACATCTTAGGTGTGTTCTTGCTGTGTCATATCTCTAATTCCATACTGTAGTTGTTTTTTTTTAAAAACACAGCAGTTTTGTTTACCTGTTTTCCCGCTATGTTTCGTTTGCGGCTGCAAACTTCATCAGGCTGACGCTAATGGTGGCGTCACTTCCTTCTCCGTTTATCCGCGGGCAGCAGAGGACGTTGTCGCAACAACAACCAAAGCAAAGAACCAGAAACCCAGAGAGACAAGAACCAAAACCAGTGATAACCTTGCCATACATTAAAGGCATAACAGAAAAAATAAGAGCAACAATGAAAAAACACAACATAAACACACCAACAAAACCATACACAACAGTTAGAAACAGACTAGTACACCCAAAAGACAATATATCAGCTGGACTTAAATGTGGAGTTGTCTACGAAATCCCATGCAAACTCTGCAATAAAACATACATAGGAGAAACCGGACGCCAACTCAACACACGAACAATAGAACATAGAAAGGAGTGCGAGACAGAGGCAAATCGAAAACACACAAGAGCAGCAAAAGAAGAAGCAGAAATCACAATAAAGAAATCAGCCGTAACAGATCACTGCATAAGAGAAAACCATATAGTGGACTGGGACAACACAAGGATCATAAACACCGAACAACAGAAATATAAAAGATGGATAAAAGAAGTTATAGAGATAAGGAGACATGGATGTGAGACCATGAACAGGGACAATGGAGTTTACACGTTGGACCCAAGCCCCCACAATGTGGCTCTAAAATTGGTCCCAACCCGGAAGTACCAGAAATTGCAGTTCCACCCTCATCCACTAGGGGCTGGTGTCAAAAGCGAGCAAATCCTCATTGACTCCCATGTTAAAAATACCAATTTCACAGCAGAAATAAACATGTTTACAGCCTGGTACCAAAACATGTTTTTTGTCTAAATTATCTAGTTTACACTCATGACAACTCTGAGGGGGAGGAATTTTTTTCTCACTCTTCTGTTTAAGTGTATTGAAAGCCTAAAATTCTGTATAATTAATGAGCATCAGACCCACGTGACCACAGAGCTAGCTCCGTGGAAAGGCCTCAGTACAGCCTTGGTCTTGTTGGTCTTTCTTCTGTTAGACCAAGCACGGGTACGGAGAAGATGGAGTTAAACACCTTTTAAGTTGACAGAACGAGGAGACAAATGATCAGAAGTCCAGTCACTGTTTCACCGCTCGAGAGGGGGAGAGCCCTTTTGCAGCAGGTCCCGCGACCTGCTCTTGCCAGCTGCTTTGGACAGACTCTCCGCCGTTCTGCTGAAAACGGCTGATTTTTATTGAAGATTACAGGAATGTTACATACGTAGTTTGCCATGTACATACGTCAATGATTATGACAGGTAAAGAATAACAGCCTTGTTAGCAGCTTGAGATTACCAGGAACATCCTGATACATTCATGACAGGAGAAGATACATTCACTGGTACCGAGAGGCACTGAGTGGAGATGGAATGTGCACACTCCTTTCTCTTGTGCAGGAGAAGATATACAGCTATTAATCTTTGTGTGAAGGCCTTTAGTATCTGAGTGAGTTTCCATAGCATAGATAATAAAATGAGCTTATAAGGTAAATATATATATATATTGCCTTGTTAGGCAGGATCTAACATGTCACAAGAACTTGTAATTCTTAAGATGAGCAGAAACATCCTTGGTAACCTGGTACAAGAAGAGACTGCAATGTCTCACTCCCTTTTGGAGTTCCTGCAGCTGTTTTAAGAGCTTGTGCAGGAGAGAAACACAGAGAGGCCTTTATATTATAACATGATCCCATAATGAAAAGAGTAGCATGTAAGAATGAATAATAAAAGAGCTTATATGAGAGTTACATATATTTTCAATCCCCCTTTTGAACTCTTTTAAGAGTTCAACAAAGATGTAGGAAATCAAAACAACAACAACCCCAAATTCCATCAAAAAGAATCTAATAAGCAAAGTTTTAAAATACAAATACAAACAATCAATCAGATTACATTTTCTCATATTACTAGCAGTAAACTAATAAAAAACATGATCATATTTTTAACTGAACATGTTACAACATGAATGGATCGCATGCTCACCGTATGAGGGCGAAAAACCCTAATTGTCGTACGTTAATAGGGAAAATTCCCCCATGTCCCCTCATTTTGAGGCGAACGCCTTTTGGCACAGAGTGGGCATGCCTAGGACATCAATGATCAAAAAAATAAAAACAACACAATCAAAAAACTCATAGAAATGAACAGGTGAAGGGATTGTTACATAAATCACTCAACATTCTCACACTCTAACATCATCTTCTTCATCATGAGAGTCATCACTTTCATCAGAGGGTTCCCCTCCCAAATAGATGTTAGGATTGGCTAGTAACAAGGGCATCTGGATAATTGGGTCAGCAGGTGGAGGGTGTAAAATATTACCCTTGTAAAATAAATGAGGGTGTTAAATACAACCCTTGTAGAATGTTCATAGGGTGGTTACTTCTTCCCCCTGTTGAGGTCCCTTCACTGGCTCCAGGCAGCTGCAGGGGGTGATGATATCAAGATTCTCGTCCTGCAGGATGTGGTGGTAGCTTGGCACGCTACTGTAGTCAGCAACTTCTCTTCCTGGTTTTAGTCTGTGATCCTTTTTTTTTTTTTTAGTTAGGCAGATGTCAGCTGCTTCTCGTCCTGGTCCTTGGGTACTTTTTCTGGTCAGGCAGATGTCGGCTGCTTCTCTTCCAGGTTAGGATCCTCCCGTCCTGCCGGACAGCGTGTGACGTCCTCTCCGTGATCCTGTATGGCCCGGTCCACCTTGGTTCCGTCCACTTTCTTTTGGTGACCTTCAGCAGGACCCAGACGACGCCTGGCACCGAAGGCGAAGTATCTTCATGTGTGGTTTTGGTCCAATGAAGGCTTTCTCGGCTTGTGCAGTCCAATTGATCTTGGCAGATAGTTGGTAGGAAGATTCACACTCCGGCCGGACCAGAAGTTCCCTGAACCGATCGCCTAGGGATTAAAGGTTATGCACAAAAATGTCCTAGCTCTTACTGACCCTAGCCTCTGATACCTTCAACATCAGATACATACAGTTACGAACAGCAAGCGCAATTAAAGGTACAGTGACATCACGACATGGACACACACAGACACACAAACACATACACATGCACATACACACACAGAGAGAGAGGGAGAGAGTAAGAATGTGTGTGGGAGAAAGAAATGAGTGGGATCCACTTTGCCACCAGCATCTCCACCTGTGTCACAGAGAAAAAATTACAAAGAAATTAAAACATAAAGCAAACAACAATAATTCAATGAGTATAAATGATCAAACTAAAATATACAACCATGCATGGGTTTTATAACAGTTCCGGCAACACTGGAGAGGAAGCCTTGTACAATGAATTCTTAAGATGTCCTTCATCAATTAGAGGTTATAGCCAAATTGTTTCAGGATCCTGAATTTGAATTGGTCAATTTACTCAGAATAGCCCAATGGCTTTGTTGATGTTTCTCAAGGCTCAGCCACACCCATATAGATAAATAAACAAACAAACAAGACAAACACAGTCAAACACACGGTCCATACACGTCTCTGTGCCCCCACACACCAAGCAAATGTCAGACTGAAGCGAAAGTGTGAAAACACTCAACCTAACGCTAAATCAGTGGAAAGAAAAAAATAAGACCTAAAGCGTGTAATCAAATTAATCCAACAAAACTTCCCATAACTGCCGTTCTAAACTCATGTTGCGGTGTGATCTCTCCAATTAGAAATTAGGACAACCACTTTTACTATCAATTCAACCAAATAGTTTCAGGTTGTCCCTTATCTAAACTACCTGTCTTTCTTACCTTCTTTCTTTCTTTCTTTCTTTTTTTTTAAAAACACTACTCGCACAAGAAATCCTAAGAATTAATTCACTACTTAAGGTCAATTCATAAATAACGAAACTGCAGTTACAGGTTTGTTTGTGCATAGTATTGGTAATCAGCAGTTTTTTTCCTTATCTCCTCATCTAGAAGTGTGTTTCTGTGCTACTCCTCCATCTATAACACAAGTTAGTATCATCCTTAAAGCATCTGAAATTAAGCTGCATTGCTAAATCAATAACGTGATTTGTGCTAAGAAATACTCCCCTATCCTCTTCCTTTTTCCAGTGGCACTGAATGACAGATTTTAGATCAATTTAACGTTTTTTTTATTACTATTACGTTTCATTTAATTAATTTTGCTTTTTTTCTCTTATTTTTATCTATTTATTTATTTATGTTATTTACTTATTTATCATGCCATCCTGTGATGATAATCTTAAAGACTTTTTAGCCAATTGTCGTCAAAAAGGCCAATTAAAAATATTATGTTAAAGATTTCACAAGATAAAAATGTGAACATAATTTTTATCGAATGAGGGGTACCATTATTCAATATTTTTGTGACATTATTTTCTACGTTAGAACTTACAGCTGATATAAAAATATAGGATCAGCTAGGTTTGGCTAGATCTGTTGGGAAACTCAACGGAGCTGAAACAACTCTGTTGTCTCGGATGAGATGTTCCATGAATCATTTAGTCAGCTGAATGCCAAATTATTCATTTAATTGTTATTTTATGCAATGAATGAAATGGGATGGAACTGTTCAAAAATTTGCGCATGTTTGCTCGAAGGAGAAAACTGTTGAAGCCTAAAGCGTTCTCCTAGACTTATAAATAGACACCGTTTCCTTAACCAATGAAAATAAGTGATGACGCTGATGTATTCCGTTTTGAAAAGAAAATAAGGCTTTACTGTATGTCCGCTGCAGCTGAGAATCCTAAGACAATAAAGATTATATTGACGTCCAATGGTGAGTTGGGCTGAAATCCAGGTTACTAATCCTATTATTTATTCGTTTATTGTTATTATCATTATCTCTCTTTTTTTTTTTTTATAGGCTAACCTTCTCAGTTAACTATGTTCTACAGTAGTTTAGTAAATTTTCCACAATTCTGACATTTCATCAATTCAACTGGTTGTTGCCAAAAAGCCTTGTTCATTACCTGACTGCAGCAAGCACTCTTTTACTGGGTGTAACCATAGGAAACAGTCTCTTTTGAGCCTCTCTTTGTAAGTCCAGGATGACCACCGTCATTGATTAAAGTTCACATGTTAGCACACATGCTCCCCCTTTTGTACTTTGTTTCATCAGCAGCAGGGCAAATAAGTTTCTGCCTCTTTGTCCATCTTGTAGTGCTCCCCGTCTTGATGTTATAAGTCACAGCTTTTGGTGAGGGCTTCCAGGTTCTCTTTGTATAGAAGTCAGACCCAAACATTCTTTGCAGCTGGTTGTGACAGGCCCACCCAGTAAAGTTCATGCCCGCCACAATGCACAGCAAACGTTTTCCTTAAATATGTTGATTGGGTTGAAATGACAGAACTTTCTCTTTTACAAATCAAAATCAACGATGGTTTCTAATATTTAGTCAACTTTATTGACTCAAAGGTAAATCTAGACTATTTCCTATGCACAATTTTTCTGACTCGTCAAATCGGTTCTACACAGGTTTTAAACTTTAGGCACAATCTATCCCAAATGCAAGATCCCTCCTTTCATTTTTTATTTATCTATTTTTATTTTGGGAAAATAACTACCAGTTTTTAACTCAAAACAGCCTGGTACAGTTTCTAGCCAGGTTACAGGAAATAATACTTAGTTTATCTGTTTTTTCATTATTCAGCGTCTCAAAATCCAGTCATTAACGTTACTGGTTCTTAAAGTTGAGGCAAGACAATTATTGGATTTTGTTTTATAGCAAGATTTAACAAATATTTTGTTTCTTGACTGATTATTTGTTAATTTTATGGTTTTCATAAAGATGATCCTGAGAAGTTCAGAGCTGCTTTTCGCAGCACCCTGTGCTATTTTTAGACTATGGGATTCTTGTGTGTAAAAGTGGGTGGAGTCAGGTCCCCAGGCTGAAACTCCAGTCATTCTCACTAGATCTGTCCGAGAGGAAGGATCTCCTGATTACCCTAACCAGGAGCCTTAAGGTACGTCCAAAACACCGAAAAATATCCTTTCTAAAGTCACAAATTGCTTAAAACTGCATGTTACACAGAAAAACAGTGAGAGCGAGGGAGTCCAGCTGACTCCACGGCCCATAATCAGACAAAATACTTCCTTTATAACCACAACCATGCAACTTTTGTATTTTAAAGGATTTACTTGTCATCACACTAACGATAAATTCTTTTTCTATTGTTTCCACAGTCTCTTGAACTAAATAACCGTCTAGCAAAAACATGGACCGCACCGTTTCTCAAGCAGCTGCTCCCTCTATTAAAAACTGAGTCATTTCAGGAGAAGATCCAGCGAAAGCAGCATTTACTTCTCATGCAAGAAGACACGCATCCACTCATTCACAAGGCACAGAGACATTCTTTGTTTGTCACAGTCTTTTTTTTTTTTTTTTAAAGTAAGTCAGTTCGTCACTTATTTATTCTCTCTCTCTCTCTATATATATATATATAATATTTTAAGCACAGAATTTATTTAACACTGCACTGGTTATTTTCAGAATTTAATGCTTACTATGCTTTTAAGCAGGCCTTATGTAACATTAGAGCAAATCCAATTGCAATTTTTTGAGAGCGCTCTGAGGAATAGTTTATATATTTATTTTCTGCAGATCTGTTTTGATTTTACTGTTTAGTAGCTACCTGACTTTATGTATATGTATATCCATATATTTCTGAAATAAAGCTGTCATATACAACCTTACTTGCATTTCTTTTTTTTTTTTTTTTTTTCTCCAGGCCACTTAACCCCCAGATCGGGGTCCCTCACATGCTGCCCCGCACACAAATGATTATCACGCTTGTACACTACATATGTATATATATGTATACACATATACATACATACACACATACATACACATATGTTACTTTAAAAACCTTTTATTTATTAACTTATGGTGTTCTGTTCAAAACTGATCAGAACAGGGTTGCAGAATTTTGAATTTTGCGTAGCTCCAAACATTAATTTTAGCACTGCAGTGTAATTTACATATACGAGTTGCAACTTTTTAAAGCTCTTATTTATCTTATTTATTTATTTTCTGGTACCGCATCAGGCCTTCACACACACACCCAGCGCTGTACACACACACACACACACGGAGCTCCCAAAACTCTGCTCTGCATTCTGCACTCTCCTAGTGCTGCACTTTCAATCCAGAGCCGTAAGCAGCCTCTTGCTGCGCCTCACACACACAGGCTGAACTCAGCTTACACACACAGGAAGCTTGTCTACAGCTTTTCTCTCGATTCTGCAGCCTTCACTTCCCAAATCTTGCTCCAGTTACATCTACTGTTAACATCTACCCCTTTTTCCTTCATCGCCTTTTCTGCTGACTTTCTCAATAAAACCTTATTTCTCGTGGCTTCAACTGGGCTGCTTGTCATATTTTAAACATTACTTATTTTATGCAAAAACAGTTACCTTAGAACATTTTTCTCATCTCATGCAAAGGTCCTTGACATTTCGAATTCAGGGAGCTCTCTTTAGCCTCCCAGGGCCTTAACCCAAACCAGGTCCTCGACCTGTGCCTTTAAAATTTAGGGAGCTCTCTTTAGCCTCCCAGGGCCTTAACCCGAACCAGGTCCTTGACCTGTAGAATTTTAGGCTTCCCACACCTATGGACTCCAACCAAGCATTATATAACCTCGTTATATATTCTATTCACTCGTCAGCAAATAGTGTGGTCAGCCACGACCTGGAAAATGGATTTTAGGGCTTCTCTAATAGCCCTGGGCCTCCAACCCTTCTCTAAGTGGAATTTAGGGCTTCTTATTACCCTGGGCCTCCAACCCCTCTCTAAGTGGAATTTAGGGCTTCTTATTACCCTGGGCCTCCAACCCCTACTGTTCTGTTCTATTTCCTTATCTCATTTATCATTAAACCATTGTGAAAATCCTCATTTTATTTTACCAATAAACCATTACAAAAAATCTCTTATTTCTTCTGCACTTGTCTCCACTTTCGTCTCCAACTATTATTTTAGGACCACAGCTACTATGATTCTGGACACAAAGGCTTTGGATAAATCCAATGAGCAGATTTTAGTAAATAAGGCCTGCTTACCTTAGTTTTTCACCGCGGTGTTTTTGTGCCAAGATCGTTCGCTGGGTCAGTAGGTCGAATCGTCCTCCAAAAACTCCTTTTTCTTCAAAAAGAAAAAATCCTGTTCGTGACGCCAAATTTGTTGGTCTTTCTTCTGTTAGACCAAGCACGGGTACGGAGAAGATGGAGTTAAACACCTTTTAAGTTGACAGAACGAGGAGACAAATGATCAGAAGTCCAGTCACTGTTTTCACCGCTCATGAGGGGGAGAGCCTTTGCAACATACAGCAGGTCCCGCGATCTGCTCCTGTCAGTTGCTTCGGACAGACTCTCCGCCGTTCTGCTGAAACGGCTGATTTTTATTGAAGAGTACAGGAATGTAACATACGCAGTTTGCCATGTACATACGTCAATGATCATGACAGGTGAAAATAACAGCCTTGTTAGCGGACAGTTTAATACATCACTAGAACATACATCCTTGAGATTACCAGGAACATCCTGATACATTCATGACAGGAGAAGATACATTCACTGGTACCGAGAGGCACTGAGTGGAGATGGAATGTGCACACTCCCTTCTCTGGTGCAGGAGAAGATATACAGCTATTAATCTTTGTGTAGAGGCCTTGAGTATCTGAGCGAGTTTCCATAGCATAGAATAATAAAATGAGCTTATAAGGTAAACATATATATATATATTGCCTTGTTAGGCAGGAACTAACATGTCACAAGAACTTGTAATTCTAAGATGAGCAGAAGCATCCTTGGTAACCGGTACAAGAAGAGACTGCAATGTCTCACTCCCTTTTGGAGTTCCTGCAGCTGTTTTAAGAGCTTGTGCAGGAGAGAAACACAGAGAGGCCTTTAATATTATAACATGATCCCATAATGAAAAGAGTAGCATGTAAGAATGAATAATAAAAGAGCTTATATGAGAGTTACATATATTTTCACATTTCATGCTCATATTCGTCAAAAATGCTTTATCCGTACCGGATACTCGTCTGAAACGAGTATCCGGCTCATCCCTAGTAAATACCTCAGTAGATTCATGTCTTCATCACTGATAATGCAGTATAGTGAAAGGCAGTGGCGGCTGGTGAAAAATATTTTTGGTGGGGCTGTGCTATTTTTTTTAAACAAACTTGTGCTTTCTGAGCTTTGTGCACAACTTCACTATTTCCTGAATTAAGCACAGCTCTTTTATTTCCTGTCTTACATCATTG
The DNA here is from genome assembly GCF_043380555.1 of Nothobranchius furzeri. Lineage (NCBI taxonomy): Eukaryota > Metazoa > Chordata > Actinopteri > Cyprinodontiformes > Nothobranchiidae > Nothobranchius > Nothobranchius furzeri. Next base: position 1,535,693 of record NC_091749.1, read on the forward strand.
GACAAACTGATTAATCCAGGTGTGTCTGACTATTGGCACGCTGCCTTGCGGACCAAGGTTGAAAAATACTGCATTCAATTGCACATAAAATAACATGACCATAAATGGTAAATAGGCAATGCAAGAGGCAAGTAACAAAAACATTTTGTTTAATTTCAACATTTGAGTGAACACGAAAAATTATGAGCAGGTCACTGTTACAGTAATGGTAGTAAACACTACTTAGACAAAATGCCAGAAATTTACACTGTTAGGACTTATGGAAAGTGGAAACACTTTCATAGGAAATAATGTCATCAGTATCCTCTTACAAATGTCACATTTCCCACTTTTTGGGACAATAAAACATTTCTGGTTCTCAATGAGATGTTTTTCTTCAAATGTAAAAACATCTCATTGAGAATCAGAAATGTTTTATTGTCCCAAGCTGGGAAATTTGTTTGCTGCAGCAGAAGTGTAACTAGTAAAATGGAATCAGATTGATGTATGTACAAATTTACTTGAAATACACATTTACATGATTAAATATGTATAATAAGTATGTGTGTTGAAATGAGTTTTTACAGTTATTGCACATTAAACATGTTATTAAACAAATGTCCCGGTTTGTGGGACAACCAAGGATTTCTGATTCTGATTGTCTTGTTTACAGAAATGTAATGTACAGCTTACCTCTGCACCCAGCTGCTGTTGTTCTCCCTGGCCAAACGTCCTCCGTTTCTTTGTTGGCTGCTGCACTGATGCGCTGCATTCCTCAGTCAGAGAATGAATGGAGTCCCCAATGAGACACAAGTTCCACATCCACCTTCTGTGGATCCCAGCCGTTTTGAATAACAAACACAGAAAGCAAAATAACGCATTAGCGTGATTGCATCCAGCTAGCCACTGCTTCCTGGTGTACCAATTTTGGGAGAAGCGTCGTGTGTACAGTTTACCTCTCTCCTTGTCCTGCTGGCTTATCTTTACGTCGGGCTGCTCTGGTCCAAGCTCTTTGACATTAAGTTTTTCCACCATAGTTCTCCTCTCGAACGGATACTGGAGAAGAGACCGAACTGAATTCAGTGGCTGCTGAGATCCGGTATCCATGCTGGTTGTAGGCGCACTGGCGTCCATGTCTACGTCTGCGTCACGACCAAAAACGTGCTGGAGTCGAGACTCTCCGAGTTCGACCGAACACCAACGAAAGCCTTGGCGGTAGCTCTATCGCCCATCATGCTTCTGAAACGTTCTGAAACAACGTCGACGCTGATTGGATACATTCCCATTCCTACCCTTTGATTTTCTTGTCAGCAATTGGACAACTGGTCCCGTCTTGTTTGGGCGATTGAAAAACAGCACATAGCCTCCACCGCTCGGCAGAGACAGGCAGAGACCAATATATATATATATATATATGATTTATTTTTGTTACAAAACACACAATTAACTTAGAATATGTGATTATTGTTAATTTTATTTATTTATTTATTTAAAATAAAAATTAAAAACACAGGGGAAACTGGGAGGGCGGCGCCCTATCGCCCTCTACTGGCCAGCCGCCACTGGTGAAAGGGAATCATAGATGTGAATTGATTTTACTTTGAAGTCAAACACCTAAAAGGAAATGCATATTTTCATCATTTGAGTAACTGCAAATTTAACACTTTTTTTCTAATTTTACTTTTTTGTGGTATTTCTATGGGTCTACAGGTTGGGTAGTTTACATGTTACATGTTGGATGATGGGAGATACTTGAATATAGAAATTAAGAATGAATCTTTCAATCAGGGAAAAGAAATAATTAAACTGAGGACAAGCAGTGCACCCAGAAAAAAAATGAAGCTATTTATACTACTGAACAATAAATAAAGAAAGAAAACTTTATTGTGCTGGGATTTTGATCACTGACTAGTGGCTGGTTAGAGAACCTCAGAGTGGAGACCAGGCAGACAGAAGGAGAATAAACAGTTACAGAGCGGTTGTATCAAAGACAGAGAGTTAGGGAACAGCAAGGTTGATCAAGAGAAATAGTAAAAAAAAAAACAGATATATCAACATCAACACAAGATCATGTTAAAAACTTCTAAACATTTCAAAACACGTCACATATTTAAATTTGGACAAAAGATTATCTGTACATATTGAAAGGGCATAAAGCAATAATTATATCAATTAACCTTTTTAGAGTCCAAGATTTGCAGTATGATGTCCTCATTTATTTCCTTTGTGGGTTGAGTTCTATGTTCTGTAGTCTTAATGCTTTTTTGCACTCTGTTTTAGGAAGGATGTTTCCCACTCTGGTGTGTTCCCCCATCCAGGGTGCCAAAGTTGAGTGGTGAGTTGATGTACTGTATGGGTTGCCCAAAGTTGTTCCTTCAACAAAAAAATTGTAGGCCATCAAATAGAGAAACATAACTTAAAACTTTAAATGGTCTTTCTTGTACTTGAATTATGTTCCTTATTTAATTTGTATTTGTATCCATAACATTATAGACTTCAAATTCATACATACCTGATAAGAGGCCCTCTGCTATTAACGACTTGTCCAGATGTTCCATGCCTTAACAATGTCAACCTCTAGGTGTTTGTCTGAAACGCAGTCAGGATCAGGTCTTTTAAAAGTCCCCACTAGAAACAACAGATATTAAAGTATTCAGAACTTTTTCACAAAAATTAATCCTTCAAATATGCACAATTTAAAACTTGTAACAAACATTTTGGAAAAACATTGCAGAGCTACTTAATGGCACGTGTTGTTTAGGTTGTACAGTCATGGCCAAAAGTTTTTATGACACAAATCCTGGTTTTTGCACAGTTTGCTGCTAAACAGCTTTTACATCTTTGTTACTGATGTTTCTGTGATGTACAGAAATACAACATTCTGGAGTTTATGCAAATTGCTATTATAAATAGAACAATAAAAGAAGACGTTAAAAATTGTATGTCTTACATGGGATATCAAATGCCAATTTCCAGTTGGCATCCGCTATTAACACAGGTGGGTAGTAACCACACTGGTAGCATGAAAACTGAAAGCCAAAGTCTGTAAGTGACAGGAAGTGATGAAAAGCTCTTCTTATAGTTTGATGGTGGTAGCGATTGTCGTTGAAAAAGTTCAAGGTGTCCAGCATGCATCCATTTGTTGTCTTGTTCTGTCATAAAACACACTAACAATGTCATAAAAATACATTTCAGCTCAGTTACTTCTGCAAAGAGTCTAAAACTTAAAAGTGTCACAGACATGTTGAGATTTGTTTCTTTATTTTTATTTTTTTTTGTGGAAAATTATCTCTCTTGGAAGTTGCCCTACCGCTAATCCTGACAGTAGAAGCTCACACAATGGCAGAGTAAGGAGCACAGAGTTGTTGAAATTGTTCAATCCAGAAGAATACTCTTGGAATCGCACAATGTTACTGCATCCTGGGCATTCTTTTACAGCAACTGAGACACCTACCAATCAAAAGCATTTTCATCAGTTCATGTTGTACAGTAATTGAACAAAGAACCTGCATGAACAAAAACATGTTTTAATTGACAATACAACAAAACACAAAATGGTAAAGCAATGTTTTCATTCATTTAATACTAAAATAAGGAAAAGAATTGCACATTTACCTTTTTTTACGTAGTTACTGCCATACACAGTGGCTTGTGTTGTCACCACTTTTGGAAGCCCCAATTCTGGAGGAGTTGGCCCTGGACAGTAGGGACAGTTTGTTTCCAAAGGAACAAGGGTTGTGGATGGAGTCTCTTCCTGAGTTCGAAGGTTTAATGACAATTCTTTTAAGGGTGGGATGCGCTTCTGGGTATGAATGTAGTCTGTCATGGCACATATTTTTTGGGTAGTGACACTGCATGGTGTACATGATATGTCATCATCCATCATGTGACTTTCCAAATCCTGAATGTCCTCTGCCTGCACATCGGAGGAGGGCATTAAAGTGTCTGGTGACTCTTGGAAAATCCACCACATTGCCATCATTCGATGAATACATCGATGTGATCTTTGGCTTCCCTTACACTGACAATTCCATTTTCCTACAACAGCATCAAATGTGACCCTTGTCAGTCTACACTCAAAGAAAAAATTTGTTGGGTGAACATAATAAAATTATGGAAAGGATTTCCACCTAACTGAAATGGTTGGATTCAGCAATATACAATTTTGTTGAGTGAACAAAATGTGAACATGTTGGATCAACTTGATGTACTTTGGTTACTTTGGACCTAATTACCATTGTTCAACACAACTAGATTTGTATGGGTAAATGTAACATTAAGTACATGATTTGTTTGTGAAATTTAAACACAAAAATATTATGTTGGGTGAACGTAATAAAAATAATATGGAAATGATTTCCATCTAACTAAAATGCTTTGATTCAGCAAAATATAATTTTGTTGCATCAACAAAATGTCAACACGTTGGGTCAACTTGATACATTTGGGTCATAGTACTTAATTAGCCTTGTTCAGTCAAACAACATTTGTATGGGTAAATGTAACATAGATCCCATTTGGCTAATATGATTTTTTTTTTGTTGCTATTTTATCTGATAGTTACATTACTTTAAAAAATAATGCACATCCAGGGCAGCTATGGAAGTCAGCAACCCCTGCCATATGCCAAAGAATTAAAGGGCAAGACACTGAACACACTGCCGCTGGTTCCCTCCAACAACCACCAACAGGCAAGGAGGATGCAGCATTGATCCAGAACACAACTGCAACACACTAAGCAAGGTGTAAAACTGCAACCCTTTGGTTACAGGAGAGGTCAGTTAACTCCTCTACTACCACTGCCCCTATTACCCAAAACAAAAGTTTAGTGCAAGAAATGCCGATATCCAAATAGTTTTGAACACTAACAACAGCAGAAACTGAATTTTTCAAATAAAACTTTACTTCATTGCTTGAAGGTAAAAGTGGCTGACTTAACACTTAAGTGCAAACGCAGACATCCTCAAAGATGACTGAAAAAACAAGAAAAATAAAATCATTGCACATTACCATGAAAACAAAGAAATAAAACCAGAAAAGCCATCACAACTTTGGTGTACTTGTTCGAGCTAAACAAAAATCAATCATAAGGAAAACAAAAATAGCAGTGTGCAATTCTTACCCAATTTGATTCAGTGCAAACCATTTTAATGCCAACATTTTTGTCTGTCTTCCACATTGAAAACTTTTGTGAAAATTCAAGGCGAACTTTATGCATTAATCTATTTTTAAAACTCCAAAATATAACAATTAGAAATTGAAATACTATAAAACCTGGCCAATAACAAACATTTGGCTTTAACCACAGTCACTAATAACGAGCAAGCAGAGTTTTCAGTGCTTGATTTTTTCTTGAGAGTCCGTTTCCATCAAGCTCCATTATTATCTTCTGCAATGCCTCAAATGTGTATTTCAGTTCTGGAGGGTAGCTGAGGTTCAGACTGTACACAAGCGCCAACAACATGGCCACAGCCAGTGGCACATTTCTCAGCTCTGCCAGAACTTCCACGCCCTCCAGAATGATCCCAACCTCTTCTGGTCCATCATCCAGTTCTGCACCTTCTTTGCGAATCACATAGATTCCAAAAGTTGTATCCCTCATTGCAGCCTCACTGCTTTCAGTGTCCTTCACCGGGAGAGAGAGAAAGGGGGGTAGACAGAGGGTCAGGGTCAGACAGAGCTGTTTCGGGTTCAGCCTAGTTTTTAAGCAAGTTCAGCTAGCATTTTCAGGGATTAGCATTCAAAAGCTAATCGAACTCGGATGCCAAGATACAGCTGTTAACAAGCAGGCTAATGCAGAGCTAACATGTTTTCTCAGGAGAGCTAAACTGTGTTCAGTATTTTAAACCAAACAGCAACGGCAGAGCAACAGCAACTTGTAATGTGTGCATACTGGGCATTTAACACGCTGGAAAGGATAGAGCGCCATGATTTGCTGCCTTCAAAACAGACAACTTTTGCTTGCGGCTTTTCCTTTTGGGTGTAAACAAAGCGAATCACCAGTCTCCATTAATTCCAAGTTTGCCAAGTACCAGTTCCACAGTGAAGAAAGACAAAAACGCAAAGCTAGCCGACAGAGAAAGATAAGCTAACAAAGAAAAATTGTCAGACTGCAAAATGTCGGGTTGGTTCCTACAGCACTAGAGCTGTGCTGCAGCTACAGGTGTTATGCAGGGAAAAGTTAGCCTGTCGGCCGAGGTTCCACCTGCCTGCTGTCACAGGAACATACATTGCTTGCAGCTGCATTTTGATGGAGTGAACAACTTGAAATAAAAGCAACGTTGCCACTTTTAAGTAAATTGAGGATATAGTTGTTTTTTTTATCAGTGTACTCCACTTAACAACTGAAAAGTGAAACTTAAAAGGACAACTTGGATGTGTTTTCATGTTTTAATGGTTTCCTGAAAATTATTGGACCGGGACTCTATCGGCAGAAACACAAAATCAAATGACTCTGAATTGAATTGGGGGCAAAGAAACGTGATCGGAACATCCCTAATTTAGTTACAATGTATTTTTCCAAGTAAAATAAGTAATGGTTAAAAACTGAAACAAACCATGTACTCTTTCCAAAGGTTCTCTGGCTCTTCGTTCAGGTACACACACAAGGCTTTGAGGATGCACTCTCTCTTCACATCAATGGAGTTAGTCTGAGAAAAGTGGAATAAGTAAATAATTAAAAGCTAGAATAGAACACAAATAGAATTAAAACATACTAGAAACGAACAAATCATCCACAAGTCATCTTTTTTGCTGATAAACTGTTGAATTGAGTGAATTGTCTAACACTACATGTGGTGATGCACCAATATGAAATTTTTGGGCTGATACCAATATCCGATATTAATATCACTGTTATAACAGATATTTGTTGATACCGATACACTGACATGAATGTTTCTAACATCAGCAGATTTTGTATAGAATGAAAACGATTAAAACTGAAATAACGTTATTATGTACACACCACACACTTACAATCACTGTCTCATGACTAAGCAAATACCCCCCCCCCCCCCCCCCCAATTTTGTTAATCAGTAAACCTGTCATAATGTCACAGGTTATTCTGTTAGTGATTTTTAACTATTAACTACGGTGTGAAAAGCTGTGGTTAAAGCCTAGTTTATGATTCTGCGTCTGTACGAAGACACACAACGCCTTTATCTGTCCTAGCGAGGGATCTCCAGCAAGCACACCATTACTAACGTAGTCAAGCCTACTTTTCAAAACAGCCATTGAACAATTTTTTTAAATGACTGTAGTTTATTTAACAATTATTATTTGGACATGGATAAATTATATTATTGCTATGTAGAATAGGAATTACAAAGAGGTGTTGATTAAATGTTAAAAACAGCTTACAATACACTCTTGTTATAGACAAATACAAAGAAATTGTAAAACACAACAAAATGATCCCTTGTTCACTGGATTGTTCTTATATTACTGTTAAATCACGTCAGTCACTAACATAATTTAAGTAAGTTGGATCTTATTTGTCTGCGTGATGAACTCAAGAGATGATGGCAACAAGTTGGGAGTGTTGAAACTTATTTCTGTAAGCTCTGCAGATAGCCGAGCCATCATCTTGAATTTGTTTTTTAGCAGCTTTGGGAATCCAAAGTATTTCCACACAGAATGCTTCCAGTGCTTCCTAAATGGGAGTCTCAGCAACCCTAAACACCACCATTAAAAATGGACAAAAGGGCGACCCACACGGATAAAAACTAAAGTGGTACTGAAAGAACACACGCAGCAGAAGCAGAACCAACAACAACATCCACAGGACTGCTCTGTTTCCACCTAAGAAGCGCTTTAAGTCCCTGATTACCTTCAGTGGTGTCTGTTTGTTGCAACCAGCAGGTACAAAAACTAACTTGTTGTTATTTGACTATTTTTCTGTCCTGCCTGTTTATTATCTTCCTGCATCTCCTCTCAATCCTAAAGACAAACTGCTACCTGGGTTCATATATATTCACCTTATGAGTAACCTTTGAACTGCAGTTCTAAAAGATCTACCGACCGCAAAAACAGCGGAGTGCCGCTGCTTGGCGGTCGCATCAGTGATAGGTGCGCACCGAGGACAAAACAGGTGACGTGCTCTGATCCACAGCAGCGAAAAGCATCAGAAACAAATAAAAGACAGAAAACATTAAAGGGAATGAGCCGACATGAACGATCGCGTGTTAAATTAGTTTTTGAGGTGGCGACACCTGATTTGATAATGTTACTGTGGCCGTGCTCAGGACGCAGATGTCTGGAGCGCGTCAACAATCAGAGCTTTGCATGCACAAGCTGGTTAAGGTTAGGATGGGGGTGAGGGGAAGGTTAAATTGCAAGAGGGTTAAGGTCACAATTTGGTTAAATGTCCGTTTTACGGCGGGTGTCAGTACCGACGCTCTGGCACAGCGCGTTGCCTCCTGACGCACAGGAGCTTGTCACCTGCTGACAGCAGGCTGCTGTCTTTTCCGAGGGCTGCATCTTGCCGGTCATTATCACGTGACAGCAACTAGTCGATGACAGGCATAACAAGTCACTATAGAGCGGTGAAGTCGACTAGTGACTAGTTCATACAACCCCTGCTACTGCTCCCCAGAGTGTTCTGCAGCATAATCAGCACGTTCTCTTTGAACTTGATATCAAATTTTCGCCTCCTCTTCATCTCCGCACGGTTAAAGTTACCCTCGCGGTCTGTCACTGGCAAATCAAAAGTGAGACGGATGACACAACTGCCCCCCTGTGGTACTTGCTTGTTACCACATTCCACCCGGCCACAATAAAAAACCGGCCATTATTCACCTCCGCCGACTCGGACACTGGCCAAAATGTGATACCCGGCTGTTAGTTAAATACAGGCAAATATTAAGAGGATTTACGGTAAGTTGCACTAAACTGCCACAGTAATGATTACACATGACAACAGCACTATTAGACTCCATGCTGTAGTTCTTTCTTTAAACACAGAACAGTTTTGTTACCTGTTTTACCGCTACGCTTCATCTGTGGCTGCAGACTTCCTCAGGCTGACGATGATGGTGGCGTCACTTCCTTCTCCGTTTATACGCGGGCAGCAGAGGACGTTGTCGCCCTCTGCTGCCCGCTCTCCCCAGTCCATTATATGGTTTTCTCTTATGCAGTGATCTGTTACGACTGAATTCTTTATTGTACTTTCTGCTTCTTCTTTTGCTGCTCTTGTGTGTTTTCGATTTGCCTCTTTCTCACACTCCTTTCTATGTTCTATTGTCCGTGTGTTGAGTTGGCGTCCGGTTTCTCCTATGTACGTTTTATTGCAGAGTTTGCAAAATACACAAGAGCAGCAAAAGAAGAAGCAGAAAGTACAATAAAGAAGTCAGCCGTAACAGATCATTGCACAAGAGAAAACCATGTAATGGACTGGGACAACACAAGGATCATAACCACCGAACAACAAAAGATAAAAGAAGCTATAGAGATAAGGAGACGTGGATGTGGGACCATGAACAGGGACGATGGAGTTTACACGTTGGACCGCGCATGGGACTGCATCATCGGAGAGGGGAGAGCGGGCAGCAGAGGGCGACAACGTCCTCTGCTGCCCGCGTATAAATGGAGAAGGAAGTGACGCCACCATCAGCATCAGCCTGAGGAAGTTTGCAGCCGCAGATGAAACGTAGCGGGAAAACGGGTAACAAAACTGTTCTGTGTTTTAAGACTAATTCCATGCTGTAACTACAGCATGGAATTAGAAATACGACGCAGCAAGAACATACCTAAGAAGCACTATTAGACACTCCTCTATACAGGTTACTGGCAAAAAAAAGTTATTTTAGGAGTCACTCACTCTTTAAAATTAAAAGTAAGATGGCTGCAAAAGACAACACAGTGTCATACCTGGGTAATGGGTACCATGATGCGCGTAATCCTTCTTCCTTGAGCTCCGCCTTTCTTGCCAAACACCCTCATCAGCTTGGAAGATTGAGCATCAATGTTGGAGAAGAACTTTGACAGCAAACTGACAGTTGTGATCCTCCGAAATTCAGCAGTTAGCTGAAATGGAAATAAATAGTGGACAAAAGCAGTGAAATTATCAACTAATTAAACAATTCACAAGATCATAAACAAGGAAAACAATTGCGTAATAATTAACAACGTTCACAGAAGAGAGCTGGCCATCTGCCTTTGAAAAAAGCAATTAAAGGTGCATCACGAATAACTTCTTGTCTTCTGTGAGCAAACGTCTTCTCCATCAGTGCTGCCACAGTCTCCTCGTTTCTTTTGTTTGCTTCTGAAGCAAGGGTCTCTCTCATCTTTTCAAGCGACTCTGCAGTTTCACTAGCTGGGAAGGTGGGACAGTAGTTTACTTCTGCCCTTCTAGGCTTCTTCACACTAAATGCAGGGCTGCATTTGTCGACAGGTTTAATTGTGAGCGAATTTAGTTCCACCTCTGGACATTCAAGCCTCTTGAACTTCCGTCTGTAGTTGGCTAGCTTGTATTTTAAGCTAACCTTCCAGCCACCATATCCGGTGGCAGAGCCTGGTTCTTTAAGACATGGGTGGGATTCAACAAGGGCTTCAGCAACTTCGTCAAAATCCCTGTCTGAGGGATACACTTTGTACTGTACTATTTCTTCAGCCAAACTTTCGAGAATGGCCCTTTTAAGTCTCATGTCTGGATCCAACAGTGTTCAGTTTTCTTTAAAAGCAGCATTGGCTTTGTTCAGCTGCAGCTCACAATCATATGGGAAACGTGGCACACGAAAAAACACAGGCCAACCAGATGAACGTGAAGAAGATGATTCAGGAGTGGACAAAATGTCAGTATCATTTGCGGAACCAAATGAACATTGTGACTCATCAACGGACTGTGGTATGACAGTAGAGTAGGGTGGAGGGGGTGGGGGGCCACCGGGAAGATCAGATGATGCTGAATCAAAGATGAGCTTTAAGGTACCTTTGTCTTGGATCTCTGACACTGAAGTCAAGTTAGTAAACTCATTGCCAAATTCCGCATCCATAAATTGCAGCCTGAAAGGGGTTTCAACTCCACACTGACTCTTGATGTGCTGTTCAAGTTCACCTACAGTGTCTGGAATTCCATCTTGTAGGGTAAGTCTTTGGGAATTGTTTACTCCAAGGATAATTCGCAGCTTTATTGGAACAGCCATTTCAACCATTTGTGAATGGGGGGGGGGGGGGGGGCAAAAATAAATGTGTTTAGGAGTAATCACAAATCAAAAGCCAAAAGTTTCATTAAAGGGATCTTCCACCCAAAATTGATATTCTGTCTGTTGACATATCTCCCTGAGTTAGACAAATGGGGAAAAAACAATTTTTAACCAGCCCAGTCATTCTCCTGACCCAGCTGTACACCTTTTAGTTTAACTTAGCATAAAACACAGTAAGTGAATCGATTCAGCTAGCATTGCGAGTAAAAAAAGTCCTTAAAATGACTCAGTAGTGATCCTAATCCTGCTATGTGACCTAACTCATCACACTGACTAGGGCTGCTCAATCAAATTTTGATCACAATGATTATCTCAGTTTTGGACGATTATAAAAACAAAAACGAGGTGATCTTTTTCTCCTCCCTCTTTCGCTCCTCCGAATTGGAAATCAATTCAATTTCTAACAGCTTCATAGAACCCCCGTCTTGACATTTTAAATTTAAAAGTACTTAGCGAACAACTTAGCAACATTTCTGGTAACCCTTAGTTACTTTCTGGATAACCGCATTGTCAACATTTCCTGCAGGTTTGCAAAACACTCAGCCTGCGCTCCGGACCGTAAATTGTAAGCTTTGACAATCCAGATAAAATAAAATCAAAACTCCATCATACCTTACACAAGAACATATCTTTTTAATGTCACCATTCTGACAGATCCAACAGAGTAATCTGCCAATGGGTAGTCATCTGCTAGGTCACTAAGCTCCACCAGATCCCTAGCTTTAGTAGGACATACTGTGAGCTCAAATGCTCTGTGATGCTCACTACACCACCCACAAAGCCGCTTAGTCAAAAAAAAAACAGTCTCTCCTGTATAATGAAAATGTGAACAATCTTTCCAAAATCAGGAAGTCCACTGTTAGACCCATGGACTACAAGCATTCCCGTTTTGAAACTTACACCTTTGGTTTTGACTGATCTGGTCATGTGTACCGCTATTGTGCCAGGGCATTTTTGTTCAATGCTCTGAACAATGTCTCTTTCTAAAACATCTACAGGAACTGATGAGACATTAGTCATCTCATGAATGGGCTTTTCAAAACTAGATGCTCTCATGTGATAAGAAATCATCAGCTGATGCTTGGAGGAAAGGGAGAGGGGCACATTTTTAAAGCAGTTTGAGAGGCGTATGATATGCTTAAAAAAACTGTGCTTAGCCTCGAAACGCATTGTCCAAAGACCAACAACAGGACCAAACTTCCTGATAACTGAAGGGTAGTGTTCTAAGAAATGATGTTTGGGAAGAAGTTGCACATTAGGAAAGAGGTCTTGGTATCTTTTTCGATGCTCTGAAATTTTGCTTTCAAGGTATGCAATGGAGTCTTCTGTGTGTACTGGAGCAACCAACAGCTCAATAATGTCCTTTAAGACCATTAGGATTTGCCATGCCATCTCATCTTCTGGCACCAGATGCCCAATGATGAATGGGAGAAATCTGATCAGTGCCCAATTCTCATGGGCATTGCCCCCAATCGTTTTTGAGAATGTGTGTGGAATCATGCAAGGCTTGTTAGTCTTGTCTGACCATTTGTAGGGAAAGCCAAGGATACATTTGTTTAGAAGATCTAGAGTGAAATATTTTTTTGATATCATCAATGACAAACAATGTGCAAGCTCCACAGGAACAATGCCCTCAAAAACATCATGCATTAAATCTGGTGGATAACCAGTTTGAACACTGGAGTGTGCAAGGTTTTTAGTGATTACACACTGTCTTTTCACCCCACAGCAGCTCGAACCATTCTGGTGAGCTGAGTTTACATGGGAGTTGTGTAGGTCTTTAGTTCTCAAAGGAAATGAACCTGATCTCACGTCAGTCACTTGGATCTCTGACCGTGTTGCTGTGCAGACTCTGCAGATGTTTCCAGCACTGAAGCTCTCATTAAAACCTGCTAGACTGTGGGCACTGAGGTTATCTGCTGCTACAACTTGAATAGTTCCTTTCACACATTTTCCAAGCAATGGAACAAAAATACCATCCTGCTCAAGGGTTTTCACATCTTGAAGAAGAGGTTGCATGATACGTTCATAACCATAATTTTTCACATCATCGGATTTACACATGATTGTAAGGTAAATTGAGGAAAGTGCTGACTGTGAAGCTGGGTGTAAGTTACTTAGAGTCCAGTAGATTCCACAGAGCTTATGTTTCCTACGTGATGTTCCCAGAGGATTACATACCTCAAAATCATCGATGTACAAAGTTAGCAAGATTCTTAATTCACCGCATGAAAGAAAATAATTTTCCTTAAAGTGTGATCCATCATAAAATGATTTATAGGTAACCTTTACTCCAGTTTCCTCATTGGTCTTATGTGTTTGATGCTTTTCAACAACTTTCTCCACAAAATGTTTTATTTTGAAAAGTTCTTGCAAGGTCTTCAGAATGGGCACATACTGAAAGCTTTTACTTAGCCTTTTATCAAGCACGTACTCAACTGGCTCAATGACATTAAAATGTTCTCTGTAAAACTTGTTTCTGAGATATGATGTGCTTAAAGAGCCACCCTTTTCTATAGCTTTCAGTAAGGGGTGAGATGCAGAGAGGGCTGTAGCTACTTCTTCTTCTATCACTAATTTGTCAAGAGTGGAACCATGTTTCTGTAACACAGCTTCAATGATGTTTACAGACAGAGGATGTGAAGCTGAGCTTAAACAGTGCAGTTCCTCTAGGAACTCATCAATTTTTGCACCTGGCACATGTGCAAAATGTTCTAGTTTTAATAATGCTGATGCAAAATTCTGTTCAATTACATCAGTCAGGGTCTTTCTTAGCCTGGCAAGCCAGACTAAATAAATGTATTATTTAGTCTGGCCATGCTCCATTGACGGCTCTCGGTTGTGGGGCGGGTTCTACCGTTGTCTTTCAAATGATCTCCTCATTCCACTGGACAATGAATGTGACATACTCTTGTTTCATCATCCCACCCACCAGGCATATAGAGTGCCCTGATTGGCCCACAAAGCGGATAAAGCTCTGTGATTTGTTCACTAAGCAGATAGAGCACTATGATTGGCCCACCATTATGGACCAATCACAGCTCTTTATGTGTTTGAAACCCCTCTAGAGAGCTGTGATTGGCTAGCCAGAGTCCTGGTAGGAGCTGCTGAGGTTCCAATGGAGCATGCCTAGACCATTATTTGCAAAGCAAGAATTTGGTCTAGTTCACTAGGCTAGGTCTTTCTCATATCAACATCAGTACATGGAGATGTGCTGATTGATCCCACAGCAGAATCATCTGGACAAAGAGTATCATTGTTGGCATCAGACGATTCTTGTGAAAGTACATTTTTTGTTGTCACTATACCTGGTTTTAAATCACTGATTGTATGGGGGGGGGGGGGGGGGGGGTTCCTGTTTTTGTGGGAGTGAAAAGTCCCATAGATGTTTGTTTTAAAAGTGCAATCCCTAAACATGCAGGTAACAGTTTCATGACTCTTCAAATGAAGTCCAACATGCATAAAAAACTCTCTCTCATTAGAAAGGCTTTTACAACTGCACTGTGCACAACTAAATGATTCCAGCTCCAAGATTTCCTGGCAAGCTTTTTTTGGATGAACTCTACTTAAATGTATTTGCAGAGCATTTAGGGTTTTAAAACTGCATGGACAGTTTAGATGTGGGCACGAGTAACGTTGTCTATGGCGGTGCTGTAGCCTTAAATGTTTAAGTAGCTCGTATCTATTGGGACAAAAAACACTGCACTCCTTGCACCTCCACATTTCACTCACACATAACTGTATATGTAAAGAGCCTCTGTGTATAATATTTAACCCAAGTTTCTAAATGCCCTTTTTTTTTTTTTACCTGGAACAAGCTTGAAACTATTCTACTTTTTTTACACTTAAGTAATGTAATCATGAACCTGACACTAGCAGATGACTCCCTATTCCATCAACCACTCAGTCAGACTTGCAGAACAGGACCCTTTCGATGGAGGATGGCAAACGGTGGAGACAGCTGTAGCGTTATGAAGTTTATAATGGTCTGCCCTTAACAGCTGCCCCTTCACACAGTAACATCACCAAGGTCAGACGCTTGGTTCAGTATGTTTACATTCCAGGAGAAGAGACAGAAGAACAGAAGAAGAACGCTTTTCATAGATTAATCAAAGTACTTTATTTGTAATAAGCTAATCAAAGCATTTGTTGATCATTAATAATCAGGTGAATGATCTGTGAAATAAAGATGTCCTGTTTATTCATTTAAACACATAACTCATGACATGTTGCCTTTTTTTGAGTGTATAAAGATGGCCGTCACGTTGAACATTGGTGGATGTAGTTCTTGTAGAGGTGATGCCAGAATTGTCATTAAGAGCAAACCTGTCTACTCTGAAACAGTAGTTAGTGTATTTCTGAAATTATTAAGAATCTGTGTTGTTTTTCACTCATACTGACCATTGATATTCATCTTATTAATAACTACAAAGCATTTCAATATGATAATGGGTTAGGGTTAGGGTTAGCATTAGGGTTAGCAATTAGCATCATATAAATTTAACTCGTCAGTGCGCCCTAGTGCAGCTGTGGCTACACTTTAGCTAATCACCACCAGGGTGTGTATGTGGGTGGGTAAATTACTGATTGTGTTGTAAGGTGCCTTGGGAGGTTCCAGGACTGTAGAAGGCACTTCAGATGCAGGCCATTTACCATTTTTGTGTTTTCACAGAGCAAGAGGTGGAACACACTTTTGAGGAGTTGCTGGTTTTCATAACCAGTGCTGACAGCTGACCACCACTGGGATTCCCACAGTCCTGCAATATAAAGTTTTATGACCAGGAGCTGGGGAAGTGCCGCATCCCATATGCATCTACATGCAGCCTGTGTCTGTACTTACCAAGGGGTGTCACAGACGAACTATTTAAAGAGCTGATGCACACTGCTTTAAAAGGATCACTTGTCTATGGAAAAGCCTAGGCTGCATTCGCATCAGCTGTCTGAATGCATTAAAGGTTTACATTCGAATTTTGAGGGAATCAATTGTAAATATCTTTTCACATGTTCTTTGTTTGTTTGTTTTTATTTATTTATTTATTTATTTTGTTATAGTTGACAGGATGTTGTAAGAATGTAAGACCAGTGCAGATTATTTTTATATATGTTTAACACTGGCAATAAACCTTTTTCTGTTCATTTGGGGGGTGTCTGTGTGTTTTAAAAGAAAAGCTGTCTAATCATGGAACAATGGTTATTATATGAATTAATTCCTGCTGATTAAAAGCAGCTACTCATCTAGGAGTTTGTATACTCATGTGTTATGGCAGGTTCATGGTCATTTCTAATTGTGTATCAAACTATTACTGTCAGCAAAAAACAGTACAGTAAGTCCTAAAGTGCTTCAGTCGTGTGGATATTAACAAGCTGAGTGTGCGTTTAAGCAGAGTGTTACAACCCAGGTGTCTAGGGGGCCTGGGGTAACATGGAGGATGCATGACACAAAGGAAAATTAACAAAGGTTTTATTTACTTTTCCCTTTTTTTTGTCTTACTCTAGAAAAGAAACCATGGAACAACCCATTTAACCAAAACCGGCTCAAACATTAAAGTGTAATATAACAATTCTCAAAAAGGTAACAGATTACCCCTAAAGCTTATTTATTTTCTCTAATCAATATCAACGCCCTAAGTGGGAGACAACAGACCAGAGGAAAGGCAGCTCTGCACCATTGTCCCCATTGGTGAGGAGCTCCAGCAGGTCCTTTAAGCAATCAGCGGCTGATGAAAACCCGGCTCAGCTGGTGCAGGAGCAAGGGTGAGCTAACAGGCCATAGTCTGCAAGCACGCTCCTCAGATGCAGCATTAATGAGAACACAAAAATGCACAGAAAATGAAAACACAACACAAAAAGGCTCTAGCCGTAACACTGAGTTTAAAAGTGTTAGCCTTAGAAAGTAGATGAGCCTCTCCCACAAACCACATTTTTTTTTATTTAGGACTTTACGGAGTGTGCTGAAAGACAACGATGAGGCTGATCATCCCCATTTCACAGGAGGCAACCCTCTGCTCACTAGACAAGAACCCGTATGAGAACATTCCATGTGCAGCAAAAGATCTGTAAACTAAATAATGCCTGGAAACCACCAGGGATCAGGCGCAAACACGAGAAACCTAATTAACATCCAGAGATTCTTACAGAAGGAACAACTCCAGCTGATAAGTTGCATTCATTCGATGTCTTCCTAAATCTATATCTAATCATAAATTTGTAAATATTTTTCATAAATTGTAGTGCTTAAAACCTAAAGAGATCAGTTGCTTCAGTCGATCTGTTCTGCTTCTGCAGCCAGACACTAAGCCAATCCAATAAAATTTTCTTTTACATAAAAGAAGCCTGTGATGACGTTTATGGGTATGAAGGGAGGGGCAGCTCACAAGTTTATAGAGACATCACAGTGGTGAGTATGAAAGAGACTATTAGTGACTAACACATGGCTGACTGATGAAGAATGTACATTTTGTTTGTGGCCACAGCATGAAGCCTTTTTGTAGAGGATTTCACGTTAGTCCAGAATCGGGAGAAGTTTAGATTTAACAAATGTGTGTTTGGCAGCAGGAGCGAATGGAGCTTTATTAGGAAAAATAAAAGCTAGTTTTTCTTTTGCTTTTGTTTGCAGACTGTTGATATGAGTGGTGAAAGATGCAGATACAGTTATTTGTTGATTTTGGTATGTTGGTTGTGGTAAACCTGCCAACAAAGTCAGACCAAGGGAGGGGCTACCCTCTCACAACTGATTGTTGAAAGGAACAAAAAAGACAACAAATGGAGTAGGGCTGCAGCTATCGAATATTTTTGTAATCGAGTACTCTATCGAATATTTTATCGATTAATCGAGTACTCTAATAAATTACTCTTTTGCGTTTTTAAACCATTATATCAAATAGCATGTTATAAAATATGAAAGACCCCTTGAAATGAGCAAGCAGTTGCCAGTTATTCTTCAAGTTTTATTTAAATTTAGTTTTCAAAACTTCAGCACTTCAACTTTACTTCACAGTAAACAAATGCGAGCGGCTGCAGCCCAAACAGAACCAGAACTGCTCACGGCGCAAACATGGCTCGCCAGCTGTTTTTCCTATTAACACACGTCCGTTTTAATTTCTACACTTTTTTTTTGTCTCACACTAACAAGGATTGTCGAAAGCATGTTTGCAGTGGTTATGTCAAATTATACAGATCACAAAACATGTATTTACTTTCTTTCGTTTTCCTCCGCCACTCATAAACACCCGTGTCCTCCTGCAGCAGTCCTGAGGGACAACAGACATCAATAACAACACCGTAAAAAGTCCGACGTGTTGTAAAAACTGCAATTTTTTAGCACATTTTAAGTCAGACGTGTTGCTACCAGTGAGCTGAAACCGAGGGCTACAAATGAAAAAGTCGCACAGTGTCTGCAGAATATATAGAAATACAGGCTAAAATGCATTATCTTGTAGAGGCTCGGAGTCCGCTTGCACAAGTGACATTTACATGTGGATGTTTCCTGGTCAGGTTGCAGCATCGAGGAATATGGTGTGGTGGTAGGCTAAATCTATTTTACAGTATTTACACTGGACTACGTTTTCCGCCTTACGACGTGAAAAATGGTCCCACACCTTTGGCATTTTGTGTCTTTTTCGCACTCCACCGGGGTCCACATTGTCCGCCATGGCTTAAGAAAAAGTTAAGTTACATTCGCTACTCGCGTGAGCATTCACAGCAGTGTGTGTATGTGCGTCACTTATTTCGGTCCGGGTGAAACATGACCCCAGGTGATTGCAAAGCCATGAATTAATTAAACATGAACTAAACGAAGCCTCGAGGCAGAGAATTTGACTCGAGGATTTTTTGTACTCGAATTATTCGAGGTACTCGAGGAATCGTTTCAGCCCTAAAATGGGGTCACAGTGAGAGCACAAACATGATTAAATACAAACTACACTGGAGAGTGCCATGTAAATGCTCTAGTGGTATTTTACATTTGTATAATATTAATGCTTATTGATGTAGTAATTTCATGTATTCAATTTTTTCTATGATTTTAGACGGAGGATTGCCATTCATGGGGGTATCGATGGATTCAGTCGCCTTGTGGTCTTTCTTAGCGCCTCCAACAACAACCGCAGCAGTACTGTTTTATCAAGTTTCATGAGTGCTGTGGTCAGCTATGATGTACCCTCCAGAGCAGGGGCGGCGTTAGGCCCGGCTACTTGGGCTGAAGCCCCGGATGTTTCACGGAAAGCCCCGGATCTAAATCGTGGAAGTAACATGCAGTACCAAAGTCCAACAGAGAGGGAGCAGCTGGCAGTAGTTTGTATACAGCCTGCCTGAGCCTCCACCACTGAAGAAGAAGCCCTTCAGCAGCCGGCTTCTTCTACACTCTCTGCCTGAAACGCATGAGTGAAGATGGACATAAGGACGTTTTTTAGACCAAAAGTATGACAGAACCCCAGCTTTGATGAGACTGGTGCTGACTCAGGTTTGTGAGTCTTATTTGAAAATATTTGTTGTGCTGCTGGTTTGCCTAAAGTTAGCTTATCAGGTAAAGTTGTTGGAGAAACAAAGGGAATATTTACTATCACACTAAACACTAACAGGAACAATACTCTGCCCTGAAAATGCTTAATGTGTGGCTTCAGATTAAAAATTATGTGGTACAAGACAAATATGATGTTGACTAGTGCGTGTCATGCGTGTGTGTGTTAAGCCCCGGATGTTCTTCAGTCCTAAATCCGCCCCTGCTCCAGAGTCAGGACAGACAGAGGAGGTGAGAACAACGGCATCTGGCTGATGATGAACATTTTCAGGGGTTTTGATCGTGGTAGTGCCCTTAGAGGAAGGAGTACTCACAACCAGGGAATTGAAAGACTCTGGCGTGATCTGTGGCGTGGAATGACAAATGTCTACTGGGACCAGGGCCAGATTCACACTTTGTTGTACCCTGGGCAACAATATTAAAGGGCCCCATCATCACAACCCAAGGATCACCATAATATGGTCACATACTGAATATTTGACTGTAATATGCAGTAAATATACTCAATACTTGAATGCCTGACATCACGTAACCCGCCCAGAGTAACCTTTGACCCACCTCATGTGGACTGACCAATGAGGAGAGGGTCTTAACTTGAAGCCCTCTCTTCATTGGTCAGTCTGCATGAGACTGACTCTCAACTGACGTTCAGTCATAGGCAGCGAAGCGTCTCTGTGCAGCGCAAAAGCCCGGGTGGACAGTTTGTTTAATATAGGGTGATCATATTTCCATTTCCAAACAAGAGGACAGGAAATCTGTGCCTATGACGTCACACTATGGCCCATATGGGACCCATTTTTTTGTAAGAACTAAATTAATATCAAATTCTGCCAATAAAAGGGCTCTAAATCAATTCATATGTAAATATTTAGCATATTTATTGAAAAATCTCATTTTTCTGCTTAAGTGCTGCAACAAGGTTTTATTAATAATAAATTATAACTTTTGTTTTACTACAGCATCGGTACGCTTCCTGTGCACAGATTATTCAGGATACTTGTTTCAGCTGTGAGATTAGACGATAGGATCAATGATAAAATAAGTTGTCACACACTCCATAGAAACTTTCAGAGAATCCACAAATAGTGGCTTTCAAATGGTTTTGTTACTTTTTGCAAGTTTATAAAAGAAGCAGATGAGACAGCATGTCTGATAATTTAGTTTTTCATCTGATAATATTAGAACATGTCAGTAATGTCTGAGGGCCTTTCATAAACACTGTACAACTAATACTCCTGGAGAGGGTATGGATTACACAGAGGCTTCTGGGGAGCCCAGTTAGGGGGGGGGGGGGGGGATTTTGCCTTGGCCCCCAAAATGTCTTGAAATGGCCCTGGGTTGTCACGTTGTGGGGAAGATTAGGACCCAAAATGCAGATTATCCAGGATGACTCGAGGCAGGAGTTGGTAAAAGTAAAAATCCTTTATTTGCCAGGATGAAAACAAAATAAATCCATAAGGCAGCGAGCCAAACTCCAAAAGTCCTGGGACACAGGACACCGAAAGCTCACTAAGAGCACCAAAAACCTGAAGACACAAGCTCACATAGAGCACGAACAACGCTGACAAAAACACAATGGACTGACAACCACACAGAGACAAGACAGGGCTTATATAGACTGGGAAGATGAGAGGGAGATGAATTGCAGGTGTGTGGGGAGAGGGACCAGGTGAACACAATTACTAACTCAGGGAGGAGGAAGAAAACACTGGTGGGAAAAAACACACTAAATAATGACTGTAAAAAATGGCTGTAAAAAAGGAAAATGACCTAAGAGAAAAACAAAAGACCAGAAGGCATGAACCATAACTAATATTCTAAGGGGAAGCTGACACTAAAGGAAAACACTACATAAAGAAATTACAGGGGCGTGGCTAAGAGGGGGCCAAGAGAGCACAGGACCTGGGAGAGGGAAGTCTGAGGAGGGAAACCTAGAGGGCAAATGGGGAACACCAGGAGACACATGAGGAAGACGCAGACACGGCACATGAGGGCGCTAGAAGACTCAAAAGGAGCACCTAGAGACGAATGAGGACAAAAGGAGACACATGAGGTGAGACGCAGACACAGACCATGACATGGGTGTGTGACTGAGTTGTGAAGGTGATCTGAATTGTATCAGATATATAGACATTACATGTGTATAACTTGTTGTTTTATACAGGTAAAAACTAGTAGTGGCGATAAATCTACCTACATTTTACTTTTCAACGCTTTTAGTTTTCGTTTTTATTGAACTATTTTCCTGTCCTGTCTGTCTCTCATCTTCCTGCATCTCCTCTAAACTCTCCAGAAAAACTGCTGCCTGGATTCTTACTTTTTCACCTAATCAGTTACTTTTGAGCAGATCAAAGGGATCTCCTGACTGCAAAGCGGAGAGCGCATTTAGATGCTGTGTCAGTGAGGTGAAATCACCGCTGCATAGGTGATGAGCTCCACAGTAGCAGAGCGCCTTCCGCAACCCTGTCGGGAAGCCCAAGGCGCTGAACATAGTACATGAGAAAGTTAAATATGGTGAATAAATCGAAAATAAAAGCAATTCATGTTACAAATTACAAAAAAAGGTAAAACATTCTAGTAGAAGACAAATGTGTAAAACAAGGGAAAAAGTGAACCAATGAAAACAGGGAAATAAAATCAACATAAACGAGGGCAAAATTCAAACACTTTCAGGAAACGCCAAGCCGAGGAGGTGGGTTTTTAGGTGACTTTTAAAGACTGGCAGAGATGGGGACAGCCTAACTGAGGGTGGCAACTGGTTCCAGAGTGACGGTGCTAGGACTGAGAAAGCCCGGTCCCCACGGGTACGACACCTAGACCGAGGGACAGCGAGCAGGCCTTGGTCAGAGGAGCGCAGAGCATGTGATGGGGCGTGTCTGTTCAGGAGTGTGGCTAGATAGGGGGGAGCACCACCCTGGAAGAAATGATAAACAAAGACGAGGAGTTTAAAGTGTGAGCGATAACAGACCCGAAGCCATTGCAGGGAGGCCAGAACTGGACTGATGTGGTCCCGTTTCCTGGTCCCAGTCAGGAACTTGGCTGCGCTGTTCTGCACAACCTGTAGGCGACGCAGTGTTGACTGACACAACCCTGCATAGAGAGAGTTGCAGTAGTCAAGCCTAGAAATTACAAATGAATGCAGTACCCGCTCCAGGTGGGCTCTCAACAGCATATGCTTGATTTTTGCAAGGCGTCTCAGGTGAAAGAAACTAGACCGGATCACAGAGTTTATGTGAGCATCAAACTTAAGTCCAGCATCAATTTTCATCCCCAAACTGGTGACAACTGGTTATGAGTAGGGAGAAAGAGGGCCAAGATCAACATAACGACCCACAGCCCTGCTGTTGGGGTGAAAAACAATGAGCTCCGTCTTTCCCTCATTCAGATGCAGAACGTTGGCCATTAGCCAAGACTTTACCTCGTTAAGACAGGACACAAAGGACTGAATAGAGTGACCTTTCTCCTGACACAATGGAGAGTAAATCTGGCAATCGTCAGCATAGAGATGGAATGATAGGCCATGTTTACGAAAGATTGACCCCAGAGGAAACAGATGAATGGCAAACAAAAGAGGACCAAGGATCGATCCCTGCGGGACCCCCCCAGCGGAGCCCCTCCCAAGAAGAAAAAACATCACCCAGTTTAAAGCTTGGTTTATACTTGACGCATTCACTTTCCGCTTGGTGATGCGGCTCGCGGATGGAACGCGCTTCACAACTCGCAGCGTTTATGGTTCGTGCAGCTCGTCTCTGCGGTGAGCCAATATTCTCCCAAACTGTAGGGGGCAGCATGGAGCTCTACGGCATGCATCCAACACTAAACCATGGTAGAAGTAAAAATGACTGTTTACAACATGGCATTTCAGCATTTTTAACAGCGTCCTCGTCTTTTCCGACAGTGCGAGCTATTTCTCTCCAAGAATTATTAACAACATGTTGATCACGGTGATCTCTGAGAGCTGAATCATACAAATGTCTGTATTTATGAACCTCTGCCATACTAGTTCTTGCCGGTCCGCCATGTTTTTCCGCGTCTGACCGTCCGTGTGGTTAGAAATTTTCCTAGGTGCGCGTTGCGGAAATTTTGGGCCGTGCGGAGACGCGGTGGAGGGGCGTGGTTGTTAAAATGACCCAACTTTTCCGCGCGGAGTCGTGCGGACCTCGCGGACACGTCAAACATAAACCAACCTTTACACGACAAGATGGCGCCGAGTATGGTTGCCTCATCGCGAGCTCCACCAAGCAACAGCTGTTTTTTGTGTTTACTACTTTTTCTTTTTCTTTATTTTTTCACGAGTAGCACATGTATCCTTGTGTACGACCGACAAACCTTACTGGACAAAAAAGACGGATTTTCTCATTGCTTTCCGGAGTTCAGGTTTTTCATCACGGACCCGCCGTTTGCAGATCCCCCATTGATCTCACCTGAGACGCCTTTGTTATGGGCCCGTGGAGGCCGCAAACACCGACGCAGAGGGAGAAGATCTGGCGTTCTGGTTCGACTGAGACGGCGCACTAACAGACCACCATTACCCAGTTTACTACTGGCTAATGTGCAGTCCCTGGAGAACAAGCTGTGCGAGCTTCGGGCTCGGATCTCATTCCAGCAAGAGATGCGGGACTGCTGCGCGATCTGCCTCATAGAAACCTGGCTTTCGGACAAACTACCGGACACCGCAGTACAACTGTAGTGGGATGAGTCACCTGCCACCAAGTAATTGGACGACCTATCATTGAGGGAAGGCGCTCATATAAATAGGGCCTGAGGTGGCGCTACAGCGATCATTTACTTTGGCTTAACTTCCGCTTCCTGTGTGAAGAGCCGTTGTGTACGGGACTCCGGCGTGTCGGACTGTGAGCACTATTTAAAAACGCTGCAGTAGTTGCATGGAGTCTGGTGTTTATTGGTTGCTCCTGCCACAGGAATTGTTGTATGTGGTCCTCCCAGAGTAACGGAAGGCTTCGTTTATCCTATGTGCTTCAAAGAAGTGGTACGTACATCTGCGCTCCTCTCCACTTAGCTGTGGCTTTAGGATAATACTAATTAATGTGTCTTCCAGATCCAGGAACGGGTGTGTCTCCACAGGAGACTCTGTTGTTCTGTTGTTCTGCTGCTTTTCTGCACAGTTTCATGGGATCTCTGTTTACTGGTTGTTGACCCGGTGCTGGACCATCATCCGGTTTCAAGGCCTCTCCACCCCGCTGCTCGGACTGGTTGACAGGATCAGCGGAGACCATCGGGAGCGGCTTTTGTCACTCGCTCCTCTGTACTAAATACCAGCGGAGGGCGTACACCCGCTTTGGGTTTGGATATTTCAACGAGGGGCTGCGGGCCCTACCTGCAGTTGTCGTCGGCCCGGGAGCTCATAAGAACGGCTGAGGCGCAGGCGAGCTGTATGCTCGCTCATTCCCTGACGGCCTGCCTGCTCAGTCGTGGCTGTGTTTTAGTGTGTGTGTGTGTGTGTGTGTGTGTGTGTGTGTGTGTGTGTGTGTGTGTGTGTGTTTGGATTTTTACCGTGCTTTGTTTTCTTTTCATTTAGGCTGTGAGCTGACAGTGGTGGTCGAGCCCTGGTGGTGGTCCCCTCTGACGGTGTGCATGTGCTCCAGGGTCACTTCACCCCCCGAATGCATGCACGTGTGATTGGGGTGAAATTACTTGTGGTTGGTGTTTAGTTATGGGCTCTCTTAGGCAGTCCCATTAGTCAGCCTCAGCCTAAGTTGATTTAGTTTTAATCTGTGTTGATCTGAAGGTGCATGGTGTTTTTAGTACATTATTTTAAACTCAATTTATTTAAATAAAATCCTTGTTTTTGTGGAATGGAACTCCGTCTCAAGCTTGATTTGTAAAAATGAACTAATGTGCCTTTAGTTTCCGTCGTTTTGGTTCCTGATAATCAGGTGGCGTTGTATTTCTAAACTGAAAAGTGGCCCCGCTCGCCACACTTGGCGTTGTTGGCAGGATTTTTGCTCTAAAGCTGAGACGTGGGTTCCATTGCTTTTCAGTGTTTATTTTTATTTTATTTTATTTTTTTCTCTCAGTATTTGGTTCATAGGTAGCAGATTGGAGTAAGCAGAACGGCAGAGTCTCTTGTGTAAGTGAGGAAATAACTATTCCTCACTGGTGAGTGCCCTGAGTTTTTTTTGTTTGTCCCTCCCCTAAGTTGAGTGTCTACAATGGATGTAGATTTTCAGGAGTTGCGGGACTTAGTCCAACAACTTAAGGTAGAAAATGAGGTTGAGGCAAGAGCGGGATGTGGCCGCCCCTGGTCCCAGCTCTTCCCTTACCCCTCCTGCGGTGTCTCCCCTTGATCCCCCAAGCACTTCTTCTGCAGTAGAGAAGTTGGTGTTTATTCCCCGGGAGCGTAAATGCCCCGTTTTTACTGGAAAAGGGGGCATTAGTCTAGCCGAGTGGCTTGAGGAGGAGCAGGCTTGTATGAGAGTACGTCATGTTTCTGGTACTGATGAAGCATTTTTTTGTTTGATCACCTGGGAGGGGAAGCCCGCAATGAAATAAAATTCCGGCCTAAGGCTGAAAGGGAGGATCCGGCTAGAGTGATTGCTGTGCTGCAGGAACTTTATGGGTGCTCAGACTCCTATGTGGCTTTGCAGGAGGCTTTCTTTTCACGCTGCCAACAGGAAGAGGAGACATTACAGGAATTTTCCCTAGCTTTAATGGCCCTCATGGCTGCAGTGAAGCAGCAGGCCCCCAGCGAAATGGTAAATGCTGGGGGCCTGAATATGTGGTAGATGGGTCCTTGCGCCGTGCATTGAAGCAGTTCATGCATGGGAGGCCGTCGGCTACACTATTAGATGTCCGAGCAGAGGCCATTTGGTGGGAGCGGGAGGGGATATCGGGAGGGCCTAGAGGCCGTGCCCACTCCATGCCCTCAGTGTTAGGTCTCCAGTATGGTGTGCAGTGTCCCCCCGCTGCAGGTGGCCCTGGTTTCTTCCCAGCTGCTGAGTTGAGTGAGATAAAGGAGATGCTAAAACTCCAACAAGATCAAATAAATAAACTTGCTCAAGATGTTTCTTCGCTGCAGGGTACACGAAAAAAAAACTCGCCCCACTAATCACGGCCCCATAATATGTCGACGGTGTCAGCAAGCAGGGCATTTTGCCAGTGACTGCGATGGGGTTAGAGTCTCACGGCCCCAGCCCACTCAGCCACCACGTCCTACTGCAAGGCAGTCGGAAAACTAGAGCCCGCCGAACGGCCGAGCCACAGTTCGGGGGGTATAGTTAGTGGCTCACAACTGGTTGCTGCTAGTCGGGGAGAAGCCTCGAAGTTGGTGTCAGATTGCCCCTATGTCGAGGTACAGTACTAATGGGAGGTGTAAATGTACCATGCTTGTTTGATACCGGTTCTATGGTATCTTCGGTCACCGAGGGCTTTTTCCGGCAGCATTTTGAGCCTTGGGGGATGGACCAACTGCAGTCCTGTAACTGGTTGCAGCTCAAGGCAGCCAATGGGTTGGCTATCCCTTATATTGGCTACCTGGAGCTTACTGTAGAGTTATGTGGTAGATCACTAACAAATTGTGGTGTGTTGGTGGTCAAAGACCCCCGAGTGGTACCTCTGGTTTTCCTGGCATTGTGGGGATGAATATCATCCGCAAGTGTTACAGCGAATGCTTTGGCCAGCATGGGCTGGCTTTGTTTGAGCAACCCCCTGTGTCAGGGGCCCCTGAGCCTGTCGTCCAGGCATTGCAGAGGTGTCACCAGGGTAAGGGAGACATTCCTCAACAAACCTCGGGAGTAGTTAAGGTGCTGGACCGACGGGCGCTTCGTATCCCAGGAGGCACACTGAAATTCGTGGCCACCTCGTGCTCGGAACAGTTCACCGGTTTACCTGTGTTGTTTGAGCCCCTAGTGTCTGGCCTCCCTGCCGGGTTACTCACCTCTCCATCTTTGGTGCAAGCACAGAAAGGTACAGCTTATGTCCCGATCATTAATGTTGGCAACACGGATGTTTGGCTGTACCCGCGCACTAAGGTTGGAACCCTGACGAGGGTTTTGGTGACTAGTCCGCCAGCTGGCTTAATGGAGATACCATCTGGGTCAGCTGTTGTCTCATCTCAGGCGGTCTCGGAGTCAGTAGTGACTAAGCTGCAGGCTCTGGAGCTACCTGCTTTGACAGCAGAGGATGGGAACAGTGTGAGGTCTCTGCTGTTAAAATATGCTTCTGTTTTATCAGAACATGATGGAGACCTGGGGTGCACAAAGCTGATCTCCCATGACATTCCACTCATGGACGAGGCCCCTGTCTGGCAGCGCTTTAGGTGCATTCCACCGTCAGACTATGAGGTGGTCAGGGAGCATATTAACAACCTGCTGGAGGCCCAGGTAATCCGGGAGAGCAGCAGTCCATATGCTTCCCCCATAGTGCTGGTACAGAAGAAGGATGGGAGCCTGCGCATGTGTGTGGACTACAGGCACCTAAACAGCAAAACCAGAAAGGATGCCTTCCCCCTCCCTCGTATCGAGGAGTCGCTCGATGAGTTGAGTGGTGCTCGCTGGTTTTCCACTTTAGATCTAGCCAGTGGCTACAACCAGGTACCTGTTACTGAAACAGATAAGCCCAAGTGCGCTTTCTTTCGACAGGAGGTACAGTACTTAGGGCATGTGATTTTGGACAAGGGTGTTGCTACAGATCCTTCCAAGGTTGAAGTGTTGGCAAACTGGCCTATCCCTGTGACTGTGTCAGATCTGCGGTCATTCCTAGGATTTGCCAGCTATTACCGGCGGTTCGTGGAGGGGTTTGCCAAGTTGGCTGCCCCCCTTCACAGGCTGGTTGCGGAGCTGGGGAGTGCAAAGTCTGGCCGGAGGCAAGGACAGAAGATTGGCGAGTGCTGGACCAGGTTGTGTAACGACAGCTTTGACGCTTTAAAGGGTCGATTGGTCACTGCACCGGTGCTAGCCTATGCTGACTTCTCTCTCCCTTTTATTTTGGAGGTGGACTCTAATAACTAGTTTAGGCGCAGTACTATCTCAGGAGAAGCAAGGGCAGGTGAGGCCTGTAGCCTACGCTAGCAGAGGGTTGCGGCCCCCTGAGCACAACATGGCCAACTATAGCTCCATGAAGTTGGAGTTCTTGGCGCTCAAGTGGGCAATGACTGAAAAGTTTAGGGAGTATTTGCTGGGCCATCGGTGTATTGTCTACACAGACAATAACCCGCTAAGCCACCT
Source organism: Nothobranchius furzeri (assembly GCF_043380555.1). NCBI lineage: Eukaryota > Metazoa > Chordata > Actinopteri > Cyprinodontiformes > Nothobranchiidae > Nothobranchius > Nothobranchius furzeri. Next base: position 1,564,580 of record NC_091749.1, read on the forward strand.
GTCATCTGCCAAGTTGGGGGCCACTGAGCAGCGTTGGGCTGCCCAGTTGGCTTCCTTTGACTTTGAAATAAAGTACCGCCCGGGGAGGAGCAACAGAAACGCAGATGCGTTGTCTAGGCAAAATGCACCCGGCAGACAAGAGCTAGCAGCAATGCTCCCAGGAACACCCCTCCCAACACCACTGCAGCAGGTTTTACTGGCTGACCAGTTTGAGGTGGCTCAGGCTGCTGTCTTTGCATTGCCTCATTTTAATCAGGCTGACCTTTGTGTTTTACAGCAAGCTGATCCAGTCCTTATTCTGGATAGAAAAGAGACATCCCACCCGTGAGGAAAGACTCCAGTTGTCTCCGGCTGCGTTGGTCCTCCTCAAACAGTGGGACCGGTTGGTGGAGAAGGATGGGGTCCTGCACCGACAGATCTGGCTCCCCCGGGAGGCTGAGGGGGTGTTGCAGGTAGTGTTGCCCGCCGCCCTGAGGGAGGAAGTGCTTACTGAACTTCATCAGAAGCATGGCCACCAAGGGGTTGAGAGGACGCTGCAGCTGCTCAGACACCGATGCTACTGGCCTAACATGACTGGTGATGTGGAGCAGTGGTGCAGTAAGTGTGAGAGATGTCAGGTTGCCAAGGATATCCAGCGGGGGCCTCAGGCCTACATGGGACATTTGTTGGCCTCTCGGCCAAACGAGGTTTTGGCCCTAGATTATACTGTGCTGGAGTCCTCTGGTGACGGGTGTGAGAACGTCCTGGTGATGACAGATGTCTTCAGCAAATATACACTGGCTGTCCCTACCAAAGACCAGCGGGCTTCTACTGTGGCACTGGCATTGGTGACCGAGTGGTTCTTGAAGTTCGGCGTTCCAGCACGGATACATTCAGACCAAGGCCGAAACTTCGAGAGCACTCTCATTCAGCAGCTGTGTGCTTTGTATGGGATCAAGAAGTCCCGAACCACTCCATACCATCCATCAGGTAATGGACAGTGCGAGCGGTTTAATAGAACACTCCATAACTTGCTTCGCACTTTACCCACCTCTCATAAACGAGACTGGAGTTCCTACTTGCCCCAGCTGTTGTTCTCATATAACACCACTCCCCACCAGGCCACAGGGGAATCTCCTTTTTTCCTTCAGTTTGGACAGGAGCCAAGGCTACCGGTGGACTTCCTGCTTGGTCGTGTCCAGAACCCAGTGGGAGGCCACATCCAAAATTGGGTCCAGGAATATCAGACGGCGCACTAACAGACCACCATTACCCAGTTTACTACTGGCTAATGTGCAGTCCCTGGAGAACAAGCTGTGCGAGCTTCGGGCTCGGATCTCATTCCAGCGAGAGATGCGGGACTGCTGCGCGATCTGCCTCATAGAAACCTGGCTATCGGACAAAGTACCGGACACCGCAGTACAACTGTAGTGGGATGAGTCACCTGCCACCAAGTAATTGGACGACCTATCATTGAGGGAAGGCGCTCATATAAATAGGGCCTGAGGTGGCGCTACAGCGATCTTTTACTTTGGCTTAACTTCTGCTTCCTGTGTGAAGAGCCGTTGTGTACGGGACTCCGGCGTGTCGGACTGTGAGCACTATTTAAAAACGCTGCAGTAGTTGCATGGAGTCTGGTGTTTATTGGTTGCTCCTGCCACAGGAATTGTTGTATGTGGTCCTCCCAGAGTAACGGAAGGCTTCTCTTTTATCCTATGTGCTTCAAAGAAGTGGTATGTACATCTGCGCTCCTCTCCACTTAGCTGTGGCTTTAGGATAATACTAATCAGCGGAGACCATCGGGAGCGGCTTTTGTCACTCGCTCCTCTGTACTAAATACCAGCGGAGGGCGTACACCCGCTGTGGGTTTGGATATTTCAACGAGGGGCTGCGGGCCCTACCTGCAGTTGTCGTCGGCCCGAGAGCTCATAAGGAAGGCTGAGGCGCAGGCTAATAGACTCGTGTGCAGGCGAGCTGTATGCTCGCTCATTCCCTGACGGCCTGCCTGCTCAGTCGTGGCTGTGTTTTAGTGTGTGTGTGTGTGTGGATTTGGATTTTTACCGTGCTTTGTTTTCTTTTCATTTAGGCTGTGAGCTGACAGTGGTGGTCAAGCCCTGGTGGTGGTCCCCTCTGACGGTGTGCGTGTGCTCCAGAGTCACTTCACCCCCCGAATGCATGCACGTGTGATTGGGGTGAAATTACTTGTGGTTGGTATTTAGTTCTGGGCTCTCTTAGCCAGTCCCATTAGTCAGCCTCAGCCTAAGTTGATTTGGTTTTAATCTGTGTTGATCTGAAGGTGCATGGTGTTTTTAGCACATTATTTTAAACTCAATTTATTTTAATAAAATCCTTGTTTTTGTGGAATGGAACTCTGTCTCAAGCTTGATTTGTAAAAATGAACTAATGTGCCTTTAGTTTCAGTCGTTTTGGTTCCTGATAATCAAGTGGCGTTTTATTTATAAATTGATAAGTGGCCCCGCTCACCACACAACTACCGGGGTTCTCCATGCACCGCACGGATAGGTCACAGGAGCTTACAGGGAAAAGCAGAGGTGGCGGTGTGTGTTTCATGATCAACAACAGCTGGTGTGATTATGCGAACGTGCACCCGGTCAAATCCTTCTGCTCTCCGGACCTGGAGTACCTAATGATTAAGTGCCGGCCATTCTGGCTACCGAGAGAATTCACAGCGGTGATTATTACGGCTGTTTACATTCCCCCACAAGCCAACACTGACCGAGCACTCAGGGAACTGTACAGCGCGATCAGCAATGAGAAAACCGTACCCCCAGACGCGGCGTTTATTACGACCGGGGACTTTAATAAGGGTAACCTGAAGAAAGTCTCACCAAAACTACACCAACACATCCATTTCAATACACGTGGAGACCGGCTACTCGACCACTGCTACACCTCTTTCCGAGATGCGTACAAAGCCCTCCCACGCGCCCCATTCGGCCAATCAGATCACCGCTCCATCCTGCTTATACCTGCCTACAGGCAGAAGCTGAAACGGGAAGCTCCAACCCTGAGGGCGGTGCATCGTTGGTCAGACCAATCGGAGTCTGCGCTGCAGGATTGTTTTGATCGTGCGGACTGGGAAATGTTTCACGCAGCTGCTAGAGACATTGATGAGTACACAGACTCAGTCTGCGGATTTATCAGGAAATGCGTGGAAGATGTTGTCCCATCCAGAACAGTTAAATCCTTCCCAAATCAAAAACCCTGGATTAATGGAGGTGTGCGAACGGCGCGGAGCACCACCTTTGCCTCCGCGAACACATCAGACTACAAACACGCACGTTACCAACTCCGGAAGACGATCAAAGCAGCCAAACGTGAGTACAGAGACAGGGTGGAGCAACAGTTTGACAACCCCCGGAGTATGTGGCAGGGACTAAACACAATCACAGACTTTAGAGGGAAAACCAGCACACCGGAGACCACGGCCTCTCTGTGTGAGGATCTAAACGCATTCTATGCCAGATTTGACACAGGGAACACCATGAGACCGGACAGTCAGCGCACCGCGGATGACGTCAGCGTGCACACTGTGTCTGAAGAGGATGTGCGGAGGTGCTTCAGGAGGGTGAACGCACACAAAGCTACTGGTCCGGACGGGATTCCCGGCCACATCCTCAGGTCATGTGCGGGTCAGCTGGCTGGAGTGTTTACACACATCTTCAACCTTTCCCTCTCTCTGTCTGTAGTCCCAGCCTGCTTCAAAATGGCCACCATTGTCCCTGTACCCAAATCCTCCACCATCTCCTCACTGAATGACTGGTGACCTGTAGCCCTGACCCCCATCGTGAGCAAATGCTTCGAGAAGTTGGTCAGGGACTTCATCTGCTCTGCACTGCCCGGTTCACTGGACCCTCTACAGTTTGCATACCGCCACAACAGGTCCACTGATGATGCTATAGCCCTGACACTCCATGCTGCCCTGTCACACCTGGAGAAGAGAGACACGTATGTGAGAATGCTGTTTGTTGATTACAGCTCAGCATTCAACACCATTGTTCCCTCGAAGCTGGACAGGAAACTGCAGGATCGAGGACTGAGCAGCTCCCTCTGCAGCTGGATCCTTAACTTTCTGTCTGACAGACGCCAGGTGGTCAGACTGGGCGGCACCACCTCATCCCCCGTCACACTGAACACTGGTGCACCGCAGGGGTGTGTGCTGAGCCCTCTCCTGTACTCACTCTACACCTACGACTGCATGGCCACTAGAAACTCCAACATCATTGTGAAGTTTGCGGACGACACCACAGTGGTAGGTCTCATCACCAACGGCGATGAGACGGCCTACAGGGAGGAGATCAGCGCCCTGACCCACTGGTGTCAGGACAACCGTCTCACCCTCAACGTCACAAAGACAAAGGAGATGATAGTGGACTTCTGGAGGTGCAGAGGAATACACCCCCCCCCCCCCCCCCCCATCAACAGCGACGCTGTGGAGAGGGTGAGCAGCTTCCGTTTCCTTGGAGTTCTTCTGGCTGAGGATCTTACGTGGTCAGTGCACACGAACAATACAGTGAAGAAGGCACAGCAGCGACCTCTTCTTTCTCAGGAGACTGAAAAGATTTGGCATGAGCCGCCGCATCCTCAGGACCTTCTATCGCTGTGCCATTGAGAGCATCCTCACTGGATGCATCTCCGCCTGGTATGGCAACAGCACCGCTTACAACTGCAAAGCTCTCCAGAGAGTAGTGCGGTGTGCAGAAAGGATTATTGGAGGTGAGCTTCCCTCCCTCCAGGACATCTACAGGAAGCGGTGCCTGAGGAAAGCGGGGAGGATCATCAAGGACTCAAGTCACCCCAGCCATAAACTGTTCAGACTACTTCCATCAGGAAGGAGGTTCTGCAGCATCCGGTCCAGAACCAGCAGACTGAGAGACAGCTTTTTCCATCAGGCCATCAGACTGCTGAACACTTCGCAGACACCTCACCCTCACTACTGAAACTCCAACATTACACGCTCCATACTGTACATTAATGCCACTGTTTTGCACATACCAGCCTCTGTATATTTTATATCTCTTATCTTATAGTTTACTTTATTCATTTGTAATATACGCATTATACACACACTCACACGCACACACGTAGAAAAATAAAAAATAAAATACTAGCACACACATTTAGTAATGTATGTACTTTACATACTATACATATTATTACTTAGATTAGCCATTTTTATATTTTACTTATTTTTACGTTACTGTATTTTTACACAACTCTGTTGCTGTGAAGCTCGCACACAAGAATTTCACTCGCATGTACTGTACCAGTGTACCTCCACATGTGACATGACAATAAAAGTGATTTGATTTGACACAGGTCCTGTTGTGGAGATACGATCTAAACCAATCCAGAGCAGACCCTTTGATCCCAACCCATCGTTCCAAGCGATCGAGTAGAATCGCGTGGTCAACTGTGTCAAAGGCTGCCGTCAGATCAAACAACAGAAGCACCAGAGATGTACCCGGATCTAGTGATAGATAGAGGTCAATTAGGACCCTCAGTAGAGCTGACTGTGCTATGGCCAGACCTGAACCCTGATTGGAAAACCTCAAACAGATCAGAGTCAGCTAAATGTGAGACCACATTTTTGGTTGCGCCACTTTGAGAATGGACCATGTGCTGGACGCAGCTGCCTGGAGCGCTGCGCTACAACGATCAGCGCTGTGCTGCTCTCTGTGCTCTCTGCTCAAAAGAGTCCATAAATGATGTAATATAGGTAGAAAACTTTTTTCCGGCTCCCCTGGATGTGTAGGATATCCAGCTCCCCCATAATTCGATCCCTGCTCCTGGATGAAAAACCGGACATTTTCATCAATACGAGAACCCCCCGGATGCCTGGACAGAGAGTGAAAAGTGGACATGTCCGGGGAAAACAGGACGGTCACCCTAGTTTAATGTAAAGCGGGAGATTACAGATACAGTATTTTGCTCGTGCCCTTGCTGCCCTGGGCCAGGGCCCTTTAGAGTTTGTGGGCCCTGCGCAATTGCCCAGTTGCCCATATGGTTAATCCGGCCTTGACTGGGACTTATTTCACCACCTGGAGGATGAAGGCATCATTGATATTGACAATGAGATGCACCTTTGGGCGCTCCATTACATCTATCTCCCAAGAATCAACAGAGACTTGAATGACTTTACTCAACAGTGGTATAATCATGGTTTACGGACAGAGAGACACTTAAGCCCATTACAGATGTTTGTTCGAGGAAGCCTTGAACAACATGACTGACCATCAACTGCTATGCAGGACATCTTTGAGACCAAACTTGCTGCTTGTGGAGGTGTAAACGCTGCTGCTGCAGATGTTCATGGGACTGATGACTTGGCATTGCTTGTTGACAGGCCAGAGAGAATTACTGAATATGCTGTGGAGGATGATGTCATGGAGCAAGTTGTAGCACAGTTTAATCCACTAAGTGGCCCCAGAGGGAATCATGGTATGGAACTAATCACTGGCCTAATATCATTTCTGGAGTCCTCATATGAGTGAAACAACTACCATAGTGACTGGGATACAATAAGAGGAAACGGTCTGTCTGTGGGCCCAAGGGCAGCTGTGACTACATTGTGCAGCCCTACACTTAATATAATTTTACCCATTACTATTATTTTTACATTATATACCTTTACCATTTTATATGTAACATATTTTGAAGAATAAAGTGCCTCCTGCTGAAGAAAATGTTTTTTGTTAGGTGTTAGTTAAGCAGATGGAAGATGCCTTGTAGCTAGTTTAGTTTGATAGTTTTTTACTGTTAATCAGGAGTTTAACTAAAAGGATTGTTCAATACCTGCTCAAACAAACAAGGCAATTCTACAGACTCGTGGATTTGTAAGTGGCATTAATGAAGAATACAGGATCATATAGAACAGAAATATGTACATTTACAAGCAAACCACCTGTGTACAGGCACTGAATTTGTATGCCTTAGTAAACAGCCATTTACAGTATCGATGCATAAAATGTAAATAGTAGGAACTTGAAGTAATCAATTATAAGTATCTTTTCACTTTTGTTATGACCACGGTCATAAGGAACATAATTTCTTTTATTTTTATACTATTCTTATTTCTAGTGTTGTTTTGAGTGTGCAGGTGCCCTCCTAGGATTGGTGGATGATGGCCAGGGGACGTTTGGATTGGAAGGTCAGCTGGGACAAAGCTGTTAAAAAGGAGCCTGATGAGATGCAGCTGTGTTCTTCATCCTCCACTCATTCCAATCAGCCACCATTTTGATGCTCTGTGTTTGTGTGATGCCCTTGTGCTTTTGTGACCATTACCTGCCATTCAAGGATTCTGTAGGGGTGAACCGCCTTTTTTCTTTGCATTCCTGTTTTCTCCTGTTTTGGATAGTCAGGGAGGTAAGTTTGGTTGTCAATCATTTCCTTTAAGTTTGTAGGTCAGTTGTCATTCTGGAGTTAGACGTGTTTTGTTTATTGTTTTAGGCATTGGTTCACCCTGAGTTATTAATCCTCCCTCGTCCTTAGTTCATCACCTTGAACTTGTGAATAAATTATTGTACGCTGAATTCTGGTGTGGTGGTTTGTAATTGGTGGAAGATGGAACCATTTCTTTGTCACAACCTGGCCCTCCTAGACGGGTTGTAACACTTTCTTTTATTATTATAGTTTGAAGAATGCCGTAAGTGTCAAAACCAGTGCAGATTATTATACCTGTGCAACACTGTTAAACCATTTTTTCAGTAATGTAATTTTTCCATGTGTTTATTGAAAAGAAAAAAAGCTGACTAATCACAGAAATAATGATTAGTTGATTAGAAACAAGTGCTCATCTAGAACGTTTAAACTTTGTGTTACAGCAGTTCATGTTTTCAACTTAAATATCAAATATTACAGAAAGTTAGCAAATCAGTAGCAAGTATGCAGGTGCTTCAGTATTGTAGTGGGCATAATCATCAACAGACACGTTTGTTTTATAAGAGGTTAAAAGTAATTTGTTTTAACCAGTGTTTCAGGATCATGAGGACATTTTCAGAGTCCTATGGCTCTGGTGAAGCAGCAATAAAAACGTTTTTCTTGAAATATTTATTTAAATAAAATAATTCAAGAGCATATTTTTAGCCAAGAATGCTCATTAGCAAATTCTAGTTTAAGGCTTCTATAGGAGAACAACAAGCAGACATGTTTCAAACTTTTATTAAAGTGCTCTGATCCTGGATCTGGGAATGTTCTGGAGTGGCTGGTCTGAGGATCTGGAGAGTGATGATGGAGAAGCAAGACAGAACATCTTCAGAAGCTCCTGTAAGACAAGTGTAACAATAGTAAAAATTAATAGTAAATACTCAAAGTGGATGAGCTTAAGAAGGGAGTTTGACAGAAAGAGCACTGATGTTCCAGCTGGACTCATCATGAGCCACGAAATGAAGACAGACTGATATGTGGCGCCATCTCGTGGCCAAACCTTTAAATCATCAGGTCTGACTGAAACTGCGTTTCTGCCTTTTACAGGTGGATAGAAAAATAATAATGTTGACACATTGTTGGTAATATTACTACATTTAATGACTTTAACGATACAGTGAAATTAGTTGAAATAGAGCCGAGTTGTATTAGAAAACAGTAGTCTGCAGCAACCTCTGCAGCCCGACGAATCTGTGATGAATTAGTGCTGCCTCAACCTCTTCTTTCATTGGGTCACTGGAGTTTAAATTAAGTGGATGAGAAACCCAGGGGGAGGGCTCTGCATAAATGAGAGCAAAGTTGGATTTTAAACGCGTGAAAACTGTCACAAAGTGGCGTTAAAAGCTGCCTTTTATGTCGCAGAGCGGCGAAAAAAGCAGCGTTCAATGTCCGTAAAAATGCCGTTTTTTACGCCACCCACACAGGGAATGCGTCTGGGATGAGGGTGACATAAAAAACGGCGTTCAATGTCCGGAAAAAAACGTTTTTTCCGGCGTTCTACGGGGCCGTGCAGAACGGCTCTGGCTGGGGTCAAATACGGTGTTCTGGGAGAGTTTGCCGTATTTTACGACGTCTTGACACATTAAACAGCGTTTTTTTTCGCCATCTCTTAGCTAGACGGGTTGGGAAAATGGCGTATTGTGGCGGTTCTGGCTTGCCATATATGTGAGATTAAAACCCTGATCTTGTGATCGATACAGAAGACACCCGTAACCTGTTATTTTACTAGTGGCAGGCTAGCAGCTTCAGATAACTATGCCTTCTTGCGATGACTTACCGTCTTTCAACCACTTTGAAAAGTTTTTTTCATCCCTACGAAATCATTTTCCTTTTCCCTCTTCCGTTTTCTGTTGTGCCCCAGAGAGCTTTTTATTCTCAGTCTTTCCATCTCTAGCTAACCTAGCTAGCTGATCAGATGACAGTGGATATCATTCAAATGAAAACACTCGTGCCCCAGTGCGTATTTGCGGGCGCACGCGCTGGACTCGTCAAGTGTGTTCACCTTCTCTGTGTGTGTGTGTGTGTGTGTGTGTGTGTGAGTGTGGGGCAGGGGCGTGGAGCAGGGCTGAGGAGGGGCGCCCAGTCGCTTGCTTCATTTAATAATTATTTAATTTACACATGCACAAACAGCTATGAAACACAAAAATGCCCTTTTCCCCCCCCATCATTGCTTAGGCACCCCCTCTAGCACAGCGCCCCTATGCGTCGCATACACTGCAAACCCACTTTTTGCGCCACTGGACACTGAGACGGATGAAAGAGAACGGGGAGAGGAAAGGAAGAGATGAGGAAAGTTCACAAAAATAAACAATAAAGGATGAACAAGCAGCAGCTTCTAGATCTGCAGAAAGTCAGAGACACAAAAACCCAACAGAACCAGAACATCACAGTTCAGATGGATGTTTTGTCGTGTTCTTGTCGTCCATACTTTGTTCTAGCTGTTCTCCCTCACCCTCTCTGACTTATATTGCCACTATATGAATTTCAAACACTTCTATTATATATAATAATTATGTTGTATATATTTATTAAAATGGCTGAGTAGTAGTTTCTGCTTCTCTATCATATATTAAGTGTTTTTTAGAAATGCCTGCCATCGATCTCACACATTTGTTGGATGAACTCTTTAAAATTAATTAGATTCTCATTGCTTGATTTTTAGTGATTGATCCTTTTTTTCTATAAATTTTGACTCTAGGCTCTGGACAAGAGTCACATATGCACCCACATCACTGTTATTAAAAACACTAAAACATGTGTCCTGTATCAGAGCTACATGTGTGAAGTTTGCAGGAAAAAAAAACCGCATCAAAATCGGTGCCGAATTCAACGAGTTATGGTTGATTTAGCAGGCTGGCACTTGAATATCTCTGTCAGAGGGGCTCGACCGATCCAAGATGGCGGCGCCACCGCTCGCACTAGCGGTCACACGTCTAGCTGCTATGGCTATGGTAATCGTCATCAGCACGCGCACCAAGGTAGAAATTTGAGCGGTAAGCCCATGGGTATGAGCTGTCACTACCAGAGATTCGTCTCTGACGACTGAGGTATGACAACCATCGTGTTGGTGGAGTAACAGACTCAAGGAAGCGCTGCCGCTGCCATGACAGAGTCCGTGGTTGTTCAAGGTGAGTGGAACGCGACGGGAGGCTGCAGCTGTGTTCCTTTGTGGTGGAGCTGTTCTCGGACAACGGCGAAGTTAGGTGAAGTTAAACGTTTCCTACGTAGCTCTTGGTCAGTGGTGGCTTTTCATCACGAGCTGTCGGCACGCGATCATCTACTCACTCTGTTACGTGGTGCTTCACTTAGAATCATCAGTAACGGTTTGTGATATGGATATCACAGATACGTAGACGTTACATTACGCTGCCGTAGTGGCCGGCCGCCATCTTAGATGGGTCTCTTATCATCCCCAGTGCATTTGTGAGAAAGGTGCTTACCCAACTAAAAACACTATGCTTCTTCACAACATCAGACACAAGGTATGACATGTAAATATAACTAAACAAAATAAATAAAATAAATTTAAATATAAAATGTCTTCAGGTAGGCTTGAAACGTCACACTAGTAAGCCCACATAATTTGTCTTCAATAATAAGCTGGTTGTTGTAACTCAGGCTCCACAAAAAAGGGCATCGTTGCTTACCCTGCATTGCTGGGTTTCACATGACGTTGCATCTACGTCACCAAAGGCAGACAGGGGTCCGGAAGTAGCCAGTGCCTTCCGTGTTATCGAGTCTGCGCCAGCGTGTTTAAAGCCTTAGTAAAATCGCTTTCATCCATCGCGCTGTGTTGTATCTCTGGTTTTTTTTGTGTGGAGCAAAACACTTCCTGTCCCCCTTTTGAGTTTTGCGTGGCTACAGACGTCACATGAGTGAAACCCAGCAATTGCCTTTGGAGAGTGAGGAGACCCATCCATTATGGCGGCGATGCCGTTATGCCCTCCGGCGCTCATCAAGGTGTCTATATATTCAAAGAGGGAGGAGGGCAGGTCTGCTGAAGTGGCTGACACCATATGAGACACTGTTATTTATTTATTTCATCCTCTGAGTCTGCTTAAGCATAATTAATTAGCCCTTAACTGAATGAAGGCTCTTGTCTTCTATTGTCAATGCATTTTGAACTTTTATTATGAAGCAAAAAGTACAAAGATATCGTGATAGTTAGCCAAGTACTGATGTCATTTTGTTTAACAATGGCATCTGTAGCCACGCCACTGTTGACAACTCTGTCCAGTATTCCTCTCAGAAAGGCTGCAGTTCCCTGTGCCTCTTTTCTTGCATTTTATTTTTAGCTAATCCAATTTTTTTTGTCATGTTATGTTAAAGTTTGCAACAAACAATAAATGTTTCCCCCAATTCCTGGATTTTTTTGAATCAGACAAAACAGGAGGAAGCTTTGTGTAAAGATCTTAATAATAAAATAAACCTTGGAGGCTCCAATATTATACGATCAAATCATGATTAATTACCTAAATTCAGTTTGTATATACACGTCACCAAAGGCAGATGGGGGTCTGGAAAAAGGCCCCATATTTTAATTTTTAATTTTTTTCGTGTCCTCTCTGGCTGTGAAGCAAATGGAATTAATGTCTGAATGCTGGTAACAAGCCTTACAGACTTACTCTCAGGTGGAGCATCACAGCTTCTGCTTTTAATGTCACGCCTGATACTTAAAACTTTATTTTCAGTATTTTTTGGTGTTCTATAATTCCGACCAGACAGACTGAGGTGAAAGAGGAAGGAAGATACAAGGGGGGGGGATTGAATTAATCTCTACCAGTCTGAGCTTTAGAAACACTGGTGAAGATGTCTGTTAACAAACACACACACACACACACACACACACACACACACACACACAGTTGAGAGCTAGAGGTGTATCAAATGTCCCACAGGCACTTTTTAATTATATATTTATAATTAATGTAAAATTATTTAAATGTCATCTAGAGGTGGCCCATATCGTATATTTCTTGTCCAGAGAAAAATAAATCCATCATGTTAAGCTAAATGTATGATGATGTAATTGCATCTACTGAAGAACAATAGAGTGCTCGTCGCCATAGGACCACTAATAACTGCTTAATTTTAAGGCTGGATACTGTCTCCTAGTGAGAGCTCTACCTGTCTAGTTAATCTTATTTTATCAGTTCCTCTTTTGAAATTCATCTCGTCTAGGGCTGTCGCGGTTGAGGAATTCCCCCTGCGGTGATTCAGGGTGGCTTAATATTGCGGTGTGCGATATTATTGCAGTCCTTTTTTTTATTGCAGTACTATCTAAACATAACGTTTACACATTTAAAAAAGGTTAAAAATTGCCGTGCCTGCTTTTATAACGCTTTACTGAATGCAGATCAAAGGGCAGTAACAACACAGATCGCAGTAACGTTTGTTTCTCCGACAGTCGGAGTCCGACTGAACTTAAAAACAACAAAATTCAGGAGGTTAAACTTTTAAATGCAAATTTGGCTGCAGCATCTAACAAATAAGAAACAAGTCCCCATTTTGTTTAGTTGTTTAAAATAAAGCATAAAAAAATTACATGTACCGGGCGCGCGGGGCGGGGGATTGGGGCGCACTATCATTTCACTTTCACACACACGAATGACGGTGATTTATAGCTCGGTCACGTCCTTGTTACCTACAAGGAAAACCAGCATGTTAACTATGGTTTGAGAGAGGATCTGAGAGGGGTGGCAACATTTGCAGCAACACTGAAAACCCTCTCGGATGGTGCGCTCGTTGCACTAACGCACACGTACTTGCGTGCGACTCTGGCGAGCAAAGGGAATCTCTCCCGGTTGTTGCTCCACCATGTCAGGGGGGTTTCTTTAGGGTGGATGCATTCCTCCTGCAGGTAGCGAGTGAGCTCCAGCTCGGCTCCAACTCTCTTCAGGACGGTTGCAGAAGCAGTGCTTGTCCCGTACTTCAGCAGGTCTCCGAGCATTTATTTATTTATTTATTTTTGCCGCTGGTGGCGGCTCTGTCTCGGCCAAGGACTCTGGCTGCGCAGCAGCTGACGTACTGAAAACCAAAGTGCTCCCAAAGGAGCGAAGTAACGTTTCGTGTTGATACCAGTGCAGCCATCCTTCTCAACATGCATCATTGAGTTGAGTCAAGTTCAGTAATCGCGGTGGCCCATGATGCAGCGCGGTGGGCTTCTTCATATTGCGATATTTCATTTTTGCGGTTACCGCGACAGCCCTAATCTCGTCATCACGGCTCTATCGACGCATTTAACTCTTTAAATGCCTTACTTGTGATCCAGCATACCGGTACAGCCCCTGACCTTTTGAATGGACAGGCCCGGCTTGTGCTCGCAGAGGCCTTACTTTGGTGGGGAACTAGACCGGGCTATTCAAGTGGGTCTAGTTCCTGGCTTACCTCTTGCTGGTTTGGACCCAGTGGATTGTACTGGCCAGGAAAAGTTTCTCCACACGATCCTGTTCTCTTAATCCCACCAAACTGGTGGCAAGGGTATCATAGAATTCTGATGCAGCGAGCGTGCAGCTTCAGATCCAGAGACGCTGCTCGAGCCTTGTTGATTCCAGCCGGCTTCTGGGGTTACCCCAAAATTCCATTATCTCCGCTCCGCTGCGCTCCGCTCTGGCACGAAATCCGCAACAAAAACGGTCCCGTTGTAGTCAATCAGAGCTGTTCCACTTCTGCTGCCGTGTGGCGCAGTGCGCCGCCCTCCGGCAAAAATAGGATCGATTCTATTTTTGCCGGACGCCGGAGCACCTCCGCAGTCAATGGAAAGAAATCACAAACGCCCAACAGGAAAAGGAGCAAGCACAACTTCCGTTATTTCACAATAAATCGATAAACAAAAGGCGTTTTTTGTTTCATATGCACAGGTTTAACAACTTTTAACAACTATCAATGGCGGCTGAACTTTAAATGCACAAAAGTAAGCCATAAATACAGTTTCTACTATCAAAGTAGTCACACTTTGTTGATCCAAACACTGCTGATCTCTCAACACAAATGATGGCAGATTAAACCGTTCATGCCGATGCTTCTCCCACACAACGGGTGTTTGGATCTAACTTCCGTGTTTATTGCTCAGACTGTATCGCAAGATCTCGAAAATCCCGTGCATGTCTGTTTGCGCACCTCAGGTCTCCGCACCGGAGCGGAGCCGTTGTAGAGCGGGTACCAGTAAAAATTGAGTTCGGAAGCGAGCGGCAGCGGAGGGCGGGGGCGGACCGGAGCGGAAATAGTGGAATTTTGGGGTTAGGAGTAAAGGGCCTGAGCTAGGCTGAAGTTCCTCTTATGAGAAAGGAGCTATCAGCTATGCAATTATCTAAATGGCTTGGATGAATAAAACGACTCGCGAGACGAGGTTTGTCTTTTGGGTTCTAATAAAAAGTAACCCTTTTAATCAATCAAGAAATTTCAACACAGCAACATCAGCCAAAAAGCCAGGGTATAAACGATCAAGAAAAATAGTCGTGGTGGGGAAGCAGTCGTCCATCCACAGACCAGACCTCCTTCATCATGGGAGCTACCGCCAGCTTTTATGAGGGAATCTTGGGGTCTCCGGGCTAACGCGGAGATTTAGTTCCTCATTTGGCTCCTCACAATAGCTACAAATAAGCAAAATATAGACTTCTCATCTAATTTTGTTTTTTTTTTTCATCCTTTTTTTGTACACAGTTGCGTTTACAACTACAGTACGTTTTATTTTTGTTGTGATTCGCCAAGTGAAATAATTCCTTCAATATTCATTATATAATAATAATGTTTTGATGTAAAACATACAGGTTTATACATTTGTTAGGTGTGTGATTCTAACGTTGCTCTAGTTTTTTCTCCACTTTATTATACATTACTGTATTATGTTATGTAGATTTTTAACACTGATTTAATAATTTGATGTCACTGTTTGATTTTTTAAGCCGTTTTTTTTTTATCATTGTTGCATCTTTGTTCATCACTTTGATTAGCTGCCATCTTGTTTTAAAATGTGTTATAGAAATAAACTTGGTATGGTATAGTATGTTTTTTTTAAAGTAGTACATAATTGTGAAAACACGGAGTATTTCATTGTTGTTAAAACATTAACTTTAGATTCCTATCACTACATGGCAAACCACAGAAACTTAAATTGCAGTAACCAAATCTGACCACAGGAGGTCACTGTTAATCAATTCTTACATAGTTCACCTTTGAAGGTGGGGGTCACAGAAAACCCATTTTTAATTATTTCAGATTTTAATCGGTCATTGAGTTTTTTACACGGGCTGAACATGAAAATAGTCTCCTGCATTAGCTTCTGATTTTTGAAATTGATGGTGAAACTCTAGGAAAGAAAAGCCTGACAGATCTACGACATACTGTCAGTCTTTTTTCCCGGAAATGGCACACTAGTATACTCCCTTCCCCGAGAAGGACTTACAAAGCATTTATTCCTACTTGAGACGACAGTAAATGTGTTGATTAAACAACTGATCGACTCCTTTAACCAACGTAAAACTAACTAAACTGCTGTTTATCTGGAATGTGTTTCTGCAGTTGGACAGTGTGGAAACCAAGTTGGCTGTAGGTTTTGGGATCTTGCTCTGCAAGAGCACGCAAGTGTCAATAAGGTAAGGACAAAAACACTAAAGACATGTGCCTATTTTATAATTAAATTCAGTCTACATATTTAGCTAGCTGTCCTATTTACATATTTGAAATGAAGTGTTGAGTGGATGTTGTCCCCTTTCTGGACCAGTAAATACACCAATCCCTTGTCTGGGCCATCGGCAAATATACTGGACAAATAATTTCCATAGGCTGGAAATATAAGTTTTTGTTTCTTAATGGGAGGTTTCCACCACCGCCATTTTAACAGTGTCACACATCTCATCACACCCAGACATCCAAAATTGGGAGAAGAGATGGAGCTGAGGGTGGGGTTGTTTTGGTTGGAACAAATGAGCTTATTAGCTAACTTAGCTAACCCAGAATCCAAGACGAGGCTCTGGGGACCGGGAAAGCCCACCCGCAGGACCGACTTGTTTCTGTGCAAGGCTGTAGTCATGTAGCCTGGCCTGCCAGACTCATCCTTTGTTTAATTCTGAGAGAGAATGAGTCTGGCAACTCACAGGCAGAGAGACACTTGACGGACGGGACTAGGCAGCTCAAAAATAACCAATCAGGAAAAAAGACGGAAATGCCGACTGTACCACGCAACACTGTAGTTTAGCTGTTGTCCAAAAAGACATCTGGCAGCTGCGCAAACACCCTTCTTTAGGAGAAAGACTTTTAGCGCTTCTACTTGCTGTGGTTATAAAGACATTCAAGTCATTTAGACCAGAGGAATGAGCCACAGCGAACTCTGCTTCAGTCGCCATGTTTGTGACAAACTCGGCGGTATGGTGTTTTAAAATTCTTAGGGGGCGGGGTTATTTGAATAGGAGAGTTACCAGACCCTTTCTCTGTACAGAATTAAACAGAGGAGGAGTCTGGAAGGCCAGGCTGTAGTCATGCTGGTTGCTTGTAAGATCTAATATGGTATGACGTGAATGCGTATATAGGTTTTATGGGTTTTATGAATATGTAAATTGATTGAGTTTTTAGAACTTAGAGATTTTAGTGTCTGCTGCTTCACAATGCTGTTTCAGATTGCCCTTCGGGGACTAATTAAGTTGTCTTGAGTCTTAATATGGACTGCGACTGTTTAATTACAAGCATAGGCTCAGACTGCTGCAATCGTAGCATCATGGCCTTTTACATCAGTTCTTGTTCCGTGGTCGGAGATTAGTAGTGCATTAGCTACATGCTAAACCGAAGCTAACAGAGTTTTTCCAGGCATTTTTCGCAAGAAAAACACGGTAGACTTGACTACTGGTGCTGCGTCTACACAGAGCCGAGAGCCATGTCGTGGTACATCGGGACCATCGACAACGGTGGACTTGCGGATCTTTGACTGTGGTGGAACAGCAAAGCCCGATAGCCTTCGCTATCCTCGGTCAGATATGAAGCTCTAGTTTTAATACCCAGCAGCCACATCAGCAAGTTATAGTTCAACCCATCTTAGACCAAGTGGTGTTACGGTAAATGCATAGAATTTTCCCCCATTCAACCTACAAACTATGAGTGAGGAAAATGTGATTGAGCGACTCAAAAGTGAAGCAGCATCAACTAAAAGAGCTGCAGTGTTTCAGTGGTCTCCCTCAGAAATCCACAAGTGACCAGCATGACTACAGCCTCGCATCGGAACCGGTCCGTGCGTCCCGACTGCCCTGGGAAATGGGAGTAGCCGTCCGCCTGTTCTAGTAACTGTTCCTAGGCTTGAAAAGCTGAGCACCCGCTCAAGTTTCTTATACAGCCCCACTGACATGTTTGACCAAGCAGTTAGACGTGCGAGGAAGCAGAGCATGGGGACTTTGTTTTGGACTCTCCAATCTCTGGGGCTGAGGTGCCTGGGGTTGTCAAAAAGCAAGGCTCCGGGGAAGATCCACCCAGAGTAGATTAAGGCTCTGGATGTTGTGGGGCTGTGTTGGCTGATGCAATATTGCATGAACATTGGGGGGAGTTCCACTGGATTGGCAGACCGGGGTGGTGGTCCCCCTATTTAAAAGGGGATACTGCAGGGTGTGTTCCAACTACAGGGGGATAAGTATCTTGGGGTCTTGTTAACTAGCGAGGGGAAAATGGAGCGTGAGATCGACAGACGGATTGGTGCCGAGTCTGCAGTGATGCAGCCATTGTACCGGTCTGTCGTGGTGAAGCGAGAGCGTAACTAAAAAGCAAAGCTCTCGATTTGCTGGTAAATCTACATTCCTACCATCGCCTAAAATCATGAGCTTTGGGGCCTTTTGGCTAAGATCAAGTGTGTAGTATCTGGGGAGTGAACGAAAGAACGAGATTGCGGATACAAGCATCCAAAATGAGTTTTCTCTGCAGGGTGTATGGGCTTTCCCTTAGAGATAGGGTGAGAATCACGGTCATCCGGGAGGGGCTCGGAGTAGCCCTGCTGCTACTCCGCATCGAAAGGCATCTGATAAAGATGAATCCTGGACGCATCCCTGGTGAGGTTTTCCAGGCACGTCCAACCGGGAGGGGACCTAAAGGAAGACCAAGGACACGGAGGGACTATGTCTCCTGCCTGGCCAGAGAACACCTTGGGGTTCTCCCAGAAGTGCTGGCGCAAGTGGCTGGGGAAGGGAAGTCCGGGCTTCTTGACTAAGGCCGTTTACCCCTGTAGCGGAATGTAGTTGATATATTCTTTACACTTTTATTACGTCCAGAGATTAATCTATGGACTGGGCACTTATAATCAGAAGAGGTTGTTTTTACTTCAGGGAGTTTTATTCAAACACTTTGTATTGACAAGAAAAGAGAGAGATGGGATCGTTTAAGAATATTTAATTTGTATAATTATTATTCAAACAATCACCAGGACTAACTATATGATGGATGTATATGGATTTGGATGTTGAAGCGTTGGTGTGTGTGTGTGTGTGTGTCAGTTCAGAATCTCCAGCTGAGGCAGGCGGATCTGGGTGTCAGATGTTTTGACTACGAATCACGAGGGCTTCAGGAGGAAGAGACATGAAACGCCATCTGTGTCGGTCTACGTACCGTTTCGGAGCCTCCCGGGTCAGATCAGGAATGTCAGGTCCTCGGACCTTCCTTGGTACTGGAACTGATGAAACAGCGTCTGCAGCACGACAAAACCCGTCTGCGGATCGGCTCCCGGTAGCAGCGGCAGATGTCAGCGCGTTCAGCTTTTATTTTGAAGGAACCGTCGTCTTGTTAAAACGACAGAATTTTCCAGCTTGACAGTTCTCAGCTTAAAAGTAGAAAATACAGCTGGCCAGTCTGTAATTCCCTTTAGCGATGATGATTTGAGAGCTGGTCGAAACTACGTTGAATCTCTGATGGAGCTCAGATGTAAACTCAGACGGAACAGAGATGGAACTGAAGTTAAAATGGCGTTGCTCTGTTTTATCAACTTAGTTGTTTATAATTCTTAGCAAGTCGGAGTGGACAGATGAACTAAACACTCCAGATTCTGCTCTGCAACAGAAAGGAAGTTCTGATTGGATGAGAACAATGTGTCATGATGTTTACCTTGTGTGAATCAGGATGTCTGGCTGAGTTAGTCCTGTTATTCAATAAACACATAAATCATTACATTGATTTCACAGATCAGTCACCTGATTATTATTGACCAACATTTGTTTTGATTAGCTTTATTAGAAATAAAGTTCTTTGATTAATGAAAAGCGTTCTTCGTCCTTCTTCTGTCTTCTTTCCTGGAATGTAAACACCAAAGCAAGCGCACGACCGTGGCAATTCGTGCACACTGTCACTGTGTTAAAAGGGCAGCTGTTATGGGCAGAAAATAGCATTTTCATAACGCTACACCCCCACAACTTGACTCTGAATAAATCAAAGATAATGAATGGAGGGATTGATGGCCTCGTGATTTTTATTTTGAGAGGCGCTATATAAAAGTGTTTTTTCTTCTTTCAAATTCAAGTTGCTGACATTGGTGAACAAAGCTCTTCAGGGAGCTGCACCAGCATACCTTACCAGCCTCCTACAGAGGCATGCTCCATCACGAGCCCTTTGCTTAGCTGATAAGAGAGCTGATGGTAGTTCACTGTCAAAATTTAAGACACGGGGGAATTGTGTATTGTCCGTGATGGGTCCAAGACTTTGGAATGAGCTTCTTCTGTTCCTGAGATGGAAGAAGGAAGAGCCAACAAGAGAACTGACATGCGAATCCAGGGTGAGAGCTGGGTCAAAGGTCACTCCAAGATTCCTGACTGAAGATTTGGTGTGAGAAGCAAGCTGACCAAGAGATTCTCTGACTTTGGGAACCAGCTTGTCTGGAGCACAGATGAGGATCTCAGTCTTATCTTCATTCAGCTGAAGAAAGCTCCCACCATCCAGGTTTTGATAGAGTCTAAGCAGGTGTGTAACAGCTGCAGGTGTGTAACAGCTGCAGCTTAGACATCTCATGGGGCTTAAAGGAGATGTACAGTTGGATGTCATCTGCATAAAGATGGTAGGAGATTCCTTTGAAGGAGCTCAGGATGTGCTGAAGAGGAAGCAGATAGAGGAGGAAGAGTAGAGGCCCCAGCAGAGAACCTTGTGGGACACCATGGGTGAGGAAGGTGGTTGAGGACCAAATCTTGTGAGTGGCCACAGAGAAGGAACACTCAGACAGATTAGAGGAGAACCACTCCAGACCAGATCCTGATAGGCCTACCAAGTCTCAGACCACCACCAGCAGCCAAGGTGGGTTAATTGTCTTGTCAAAGGACACAACAGCAGCATTCTCTGCAGGGAGCCAGGATCATACAATCCCCACTGGACAGTCTGCACTCCCTCCTAAGCTACTGCTGTCCACTTATAAACCGGTAAAGGCACCGTAAGCTGATTCTCTGCCATGAGGATCTCTACATCCTGACTAAAGATTTTCTAATGGTGAAAATAACTGTGCTACATCCCATTGAGTACTGGTACTCAACAGCTAGGATCAACAGTGATTTAGAAAAAGGAAGTGGGCTCGAGCACTTGGGTCAATGTAAAAAAAATTAATAGGTGCAAATAAACAAACCAATGTTTTGACAAGGTGTCTTCCTCAGAGGACACATTCCTTCTTTTGTAATGGTGTTTGCAACAACTACATCCACCTGCTCAGGATGAAGAGGTTCATGAGATGAATGAAGATGTCATGTTGTAACAGTTTGGTTTGTGGTTTGCCACCTGACAATTTTTCTGTCATGTGACCTTTGAACACATTGCACTAAACTACATCAATAAATTGAGATCCCATCAACTGTATTTCCTGATCAGTTTTCTTATGAACATGCTCACATCTCTGTCCTCTAACCATGAGTTTTTCTCCGTTTTAGAGTGGAATCTATGACGAGGCTCTCAGTAGCTTTTTCAGAAATGTAGATTCAAGGTAATCATATTTTCTTTTCTAAAGCGTGGAGCCACTGGATTTAGTGGTGCCATTTTTATTTTTCACTTTTGTTTCCAGGAAAAGTGATGGTGGGGCCTGTTGTGTCGGGGGGGAAATCCAAAACCTGAAAGCCAGAGTAAGTTCTACCAGCCAGTATTTGGGAGAACTTTTTCAGTTCGCATGACGGGGTGGAGGAGAATGAAGGACCAATTTATTCGTGTTTTAAAGTCTCTGAAATATATATAAACACAAAAGTAAATGCACTATCGTGGACCCGATACATGAGTGTTATGTGGCAGAACAGAACAGAACAGCACTACGCCCTCTGTAGTCCTGGCGGGGAATTGCTTTGCAACAGATGAAATGTTTTAATGTTTCTGACGAGAACCTGTCCTCTATCCCGACCATGTTTAAAACCTCAGCAACTGGCTTGGTTCATTTGCAGCTCTTCATCCAGTGTCTCAATCTCACTGTCAACAAAGTTATTCTTTTACTTTTGGGAAGAACCTCGTAGGCTTGGGCGGTATCCAAATTTTATTACTAGCTAGCTTCCACCACAAAATTGTATCACAGAGTTAACCTTTAAAACAAACCCTCTGGATGACTCAGAGTTAGAACTATAAAAGTTAAAACTCTTCAACTCGAAGGGGTTTAAAACAAACTGAGGCCTGGAGGACAGCAGAACCCCTGCACTGCTGCCTCCCAGACTTCTTCTGGTGTTTTATTGGCGGTTGGCAAACAACGAATGGTGCATTACCGCCACCAACTAGTGTGGAGTGTGGTCTGGAACAGCACTCATTAAACAAAATCAAACAGGGGGGAAATAATATATATATATATATATTTTTTTTTTTTACACATCAAATTCTCCCAAACCATCCTTATCTCATTTAAAAACTGAAATAAAATCTGAAAACAGTGACTTTTTGAATTCTGTCTCAATAAATCAATAAGGTCCAGTTTCACTTTCATCTGACTAAGAGTGTGAACCATTGTCCTTCTTTCCGCCCGATATTTCTGACATTGTAATAAAACATGATCTATAGTTTCTTCTTCTCCACAATAATCACATTTCCCTGTATTATGTTTCCCTATCATGAATAAAGTATTGTTTAACCCAGTATGTCCAAACCTTAGCCTAGCAATGATCACCTCCTCTCTCCTACTCCTTCCAGTGTTCCTCATTTCTCCCACTCTTCTTTGAATTCTATACAACCATCTTCTCCTCCTCTCCTCCTCCCATTGTTTTTGCCATTTCTTCTTCATTTCTTGCCTTATTATGCTCTTCATCTCTTTTTGACAAAGTGAACATCTAACTGAACCGATGTATTTATTGTTGCTTCCTTAGCCATCTTATCGACTCCTTCATCACCTCTGATTCCACAATGAGCTGGAATCCATAAAAATGTATTACAAGTCCCATCATGCTTATCCTATAAAGTGTTAGCTGAATCTCTAGGAGTATGTCTGGTCTGCTTTCTGAATGGTTGCACTGTAAACTGGTTAATGATGAGCTGGAGTCTGAACAAATAACTGAGAATAATGGTCTGTTTTCTTCCACCCATTAAACAGCTAACAGTATAGCGAGCATTTCTGCTGTGTATACTGACAATCCATCACTCACTACTCTTTTTTTACCCTAACATGAAACTCAGGAACAATAAAAGCTATTCCAATATGATCTGCAGTATTCTTAGATGCATCTGCCTCCCAGACTGCTGAAGGCACAGCCTTTTTATCCCAGGTGTTGGTCGTCAGCAGGATTCAGCTCAGCTGTGCTCCTCAGCAGTCTGGAAGAGAGGAGGAGGAGGAGGAGGGGCGGTGTCAGGCTGATCACCAGGGCTGGGTGATCCTGGCTCCTGCCTCCCAGTGGCCAGGCTGGTAGCCGTCACAAGCAGATTAGTGCAATAATGTTGCCCAAAGTGCTTAACATAAAAAATTTAAAATACAATAAAATGACAAGTCAATTAAAAAACATCAAATAAGCACAAAAATAAAATCAGACACCAAGAGTCATAAAGATGGGACCACCATGTCAGCCTAAGGTGTTAAAAGCTTTGGAGTAAGAATAAGCCCTAGTCCACACATAGCCGGTTTTTTTTTTAAAAACGAATATCCGCCCCTCCAGAAACTTGCATCCACACCGCCTCGTTTTAAAAAGAAACTGTCCACACGTACCCAGATAAATACGTTGTTAAGGACATGCCAGACCTGTAGGCGGCAGTACTTCCCCCGTTCTTAACCTCGTCCTTCGTCTGTGGTCATCCTCAAGGAGCAGTAATTCTGCTTGCAAAAACAAACAAGCAGAAAGCGCTTGGACGATTGATAAAGCGAGCGCAGCTCTGAGGGCTTCCATGCTGTCGGCTAGTGTAAACACAGGTCGCACACGTGATGTCAGCATTTTTTTGTCGTGGAAAGTGACGTTGCGGACCTTAAAACTCCGGTTTTGTCCGTCCACACGCAGACACCCAAAACGGAGAAAACGCAGATCTTCACTTTGGCCGGAGTTTTTAGAAAGATCCGTTTTCGTGTGAAAAAACTCCGTTTTCGTGTGAAAAAACTCCGTTTTCGTGTGGATGACAGGCCAAAACGTAGAAAAATATCTACGTTTTGGCAGATCCCCGGCTACGTGTGGTAGAGCCCTGCACTGAAACCCCAGGCCCGCGGGTCGGCCTGGCCCGAGGGCCGGGCTTCGGGCCAACGACTGTAATTACCTCGGACACGGGCCAGGCGCCTTTATTTTTAATCGAATTCATTAAAAAAAACTGAAACACTTGAACGCAGCAGCACCTGCCTGCTTCTCACGCACCGGCACCTGTTAGCTCAGTTAAGGTGTGTGTGGTTTATAAATGTGCCTATATGAACGAATTCTCAAACTGCTGATTGAAACATGTGCCCCTATTCTAACATGCCATTTTATGTCCACTTTGATGTCAGAAACATTCGTTTATTCTCATGAAAACGGCAACGTTCTATTTCTCTGTGAATAAATTCGCTCTGCAGTTAAAAAAATACAGCATTCATTGCTGCTTTTTTCTAACTGGAGAGCGCATTTTCAGAGCAGCAGATTAAATTTACAAACGCTTTATTAATTCGGGGGCGTTTATTTAATCTGCCGCTCTGCAAATGCGCTCTGCAGTTAGAAAATTAGAATGCTGCTTTTTTTCTAACGCTCTGTTAGAAAAAAAGCAGCATGAATGCCGTTTTTCTTTCTTTCTTTTCTTTTCTTTTCTTTTTTTTTTTTTTTTTACTGCAGAACACTTCCCACGGATAATTAGAATGCGGAGCAATCTGTCACCCTAAAACATTATAGAAGGTTAAAAAAAAAGTCGGGCTCGGGTCGGGCCAGAGAATACTGAAAACCTTCTCGGGCCGGACCGGACACGGGCTCAGATTTTAGACCCGTGCAGGGCTCTAATGTGTGGACAGGGCCTAAGTCTTCAATAACTTTTTAAAAATGGCAACAGATGATACCTGTGACTGGTCACATATTCCAAAGAGTAGGCGCAAAGACCTAAAACCTCTTCTCTGTGGCCTCGCCCTAGGGAAATTCAATCTAATTTGGTCAGCTGACCTCAGTTCACGAGATGGAACATAATGCACGAGAAGCTCAGAAAGATAGCCACATGCAAGGCCATTTAAACATTTATAAGCCATGACCAAAATCTTCATTTGCACACCGATCCTAACCAGAACCCAGTGCAGAGAGGCAAGAACTGGAGTAATGTGATAAAATCTACAAGTGCCAGTCAAAAGACAGGCTGCAGCATTCTGAACTAGCTGCAACCTTTGTCTAATGCCGAGGTAAAGACTATTACAATAGTCTAAGTGAGAAGTAATAAATGCATGTATGTAGCTTCTCCAAATTGTTCTTAAGCAAAAAAGACCTCAATTTGTAAATATTTCTCAGCTGAAAAAAACTTGATCGAACAACATTATTAACTTGTAAATCAAAATTAAGCTGACAATCAACCTTAAAACCCAGATTAGACACCACGTCCTTTGAACCATTTGAAAGGCCATTCACCAAAGACTGAAGAAATACAGGAAAGCCACTTGGCGCAAGTGTCATTAGCTCAGTCTTAGACTCATTAATCTACAAGAAATTACAGCTCATCCAGTCCTTAACCTCACGAAGGCACAATAGAGCTATTTTCTTAAATTAAGTGAGGGCATAGACCTGACAGTCATCGGCATAAAAATGAAAGTCAAGGCCACATTTCTTAAAAATAGCACCAAGTGGGAGCATGTAAAAAGTTCATTAAAAAGCAGAGGCCAAGGACAGAGCCCTGTGGGACCCCAGGAGAGCATCACTTGAGCTAAAACTTCCAATCCTAACCGTCACATACCTCTATCTGACAGATAGGAACTCCTCCAACAGAGTGCTGAGCCAGTGATACCAACACACTTCTCAAGACGAAGGCCACAGTCAAATCAAGGAGCAATTAAAAGACTGTCACCCGCTTCAGTGTAGATTGAAAGACTTCTAAAATTTGGTTAGCATCTAGATAGTTTAACAATTGCTTTAAATTGACTTTCTTAAGAACCTTAGAAAGAAATGGAAGTGTAGAAGAGGCCCCATTCATAACCGCCAGTAGTCCATCCCGAGGCAACCCAAGCACCTCCAGAGCGGGGCAGCAGCCCCCCCAGTCCCAGACACCCACAGTGGACCCACTTCCGGGGAATGTCTGGATACTCCAATCCCAGATCCTCCACCCCATCACCCACAACTTCTCGCAGGACAATATCAATGACCCCCCATCATGGCTATGGGATGGAATCGATCAAAGGAGCCCAGAGAGATTGATTCAAAGAAGTAGAGGCTGTCTCACGTGTAATATGATCTAACAAAAGATTTCTATACTGGTTAATGCTAGGGCTGCAACTAACGACTATTTTAATAATCAACTAGTCACCGACTATTGAAACGATTAGTCGACTAATTGGGTAATCCATTAAATTTTTCTTAAATTTAGCATGAGATTGCTTTAATTATGTAAAAAATTATAATAAACACAAGAAAGATGGGTACTTCAATGGAAACTGCATATTTTATTTAAGTTTGCTGCTGACAGGCCAATTCATACTACAAGTAAATAAAAATGCCCTGTCTAACACTAATTAGGCACAGTGCCCAGTCATTATAGACATAAATGCATAAATAAAATTAAAATACTTTTGTCAGGCACAGTCGGGCATAACATTAAATCTCTTTTTCTAAAGTAAAAATACGTTTAAAATATGTTCAATGTACATCCAAAACAGAACGTATTGGCTTTCGTGTTATTTAAATCTTACTGAGGTGAGTCAGGCTCTGTTTCATTCAACTGTCCGACGTGCTTTCTCTTTAAGTGTTCATGCATCACCGAGGTGCTGCCATGATACGCAAGGACTGCTTTGCAAATAATGTAGGTAATCTTTTTATTCGCCGAATCCAGGCTAGAATGCTCCCAAACTTTAGATGTTTTGGTACGCGTAGCTGCGGTGTTGGACGCCGCCATTCCTGTTAGTTGGCGCTCAGCAGAGAAGCTATTGTGCACGTGCAACTCTCGGTAGAGATTGTAATGAAGTGAGATGCCTCATTCGGTCGGAAAAAACACGTCTGGTGACAACATCGACAATGAAATTCGTTGTCGACTTTTTCTATTGTCGATATTTGTCGACAACGTTGACGAATCATTGCAGCCCTAGTTAATGCAAATAGTATCTCTATTTTTCCAACTTATGAGGATAGTTTTCTTAGCAATGCATATGGCAGTAAGAACCATGTGAACCAAAGGTGTTTCTATCGGGACATCGTCCAGGTTTCCCAGCAAGCAAAAAGAGGGGCAAGTTGGGATAAGACATTTCAGACACTCATAGAAATATTTCTATGTTTGAATGTTTCATGAATAAGGGCCGTGGTGGTGGAGGAACATGCTCTCTGTTTAATAACACTTGTCTAAATACAAGACTTTGCCATGGCTCCATTCTCACCTTTCTGACATGCAGGCGGTGCTGGTGGATATGGAGGAAGGAGTACTCAGTGAGATCTTGCAAGGCCCACTAAAGGAAGTGTTTGATAGCAATCAGCTTCTCAAAGACGCTTCAGGTTCAGGCAACAACTGGTGAGTGACAGTCACCACAGGAGTCTTTCAGGCTCATGTGGGGCAGAGCCATTGTGGCATGACATTAATCTTTCACAATCTTTTACATCTTCTGTAAATCTTGTAATCAGGGTCTGAAATAAAAATTTTTGACTCACCGGCCAAGTTGGCCGGTAGATGATGAAAATCTACCGGCCAAGCATATTTTTTACCGGCCAAAATTCTAAATGATTTAGATCTACCTAAAGCATGTAATTCTATATTATGTTGATTCCTACCAGAGTGACAAAATAATTAAAACATCAATTAATTAGAAAAACAACTCTTTTGTCATTTTACTATTTATTTATTTTTTAGAGATGTTTTTATGAACTCTTTAATTGAAATCTAGTCAGACTCCTTGTTTTCTCTGACATAGCCATTAGCGCAGAGACCGTGGGTGTCACCAGTAGAGACTCAGATTGAGCCCGGGACATGGATGTGCAGGCAGTCTGGCATTTGCTGTTTTCATGTTCTCGAATAGTCTCAAGCTTCATTGTCTTATTTCCTATGAAAAACAAGTTTAGTTACAGTTCTTCTCTCGAGCGTGCTGGCGGCAGACGGTGCAGCTCATTTGCGCAGATTCTGGTTCATGATGTAGCCATTGTCTTACGACTCCGCCATCTCCAGTTCGCCACTTTTCACAAAATCTTCTGGTTGCCACTGGTCCTGGTGGTTTTTCTTCCAGTTCGACGAGTTTTCTTTTGGAAGGCTGGCTGACTCCAGTTAAAACCCGCCACATTTCACCGCTAGTTTTAACACGAAGCTAACTGCTAACTTGATAAACTGATTGAATGGGATAGGTGGAAATGACGTTGGATGCAGCGCTCACGTTTCTCGTACGTTTGTGTACGTTGCATGCAGGCGGAAGGAGTATCACAGAAATCCATGGAAGGTGACTGATAAACATAACTAATTTGGTGCAAACATTTACTCGCTATGTGGCAGATAGAGCTCAAAAATGTACTCGCCAAATGGAGCAATTTGCTCGCATTTGGCGAGATGCGAGTGTTAATTTCGGACCCTGCCTGTAATATTGGCCTGTATTCCATTACCGGCCTGGTCTCTGACATTAGCCGGTCTCGCTGGCAGCGGGGGTAAATATATGCCAGTCTCTAGTAGTGGCCGGCTGCACGGCACAAACCCAGCCGCAGTTTTGCTAACTTTAAAGTACTATTGTCTTAAAATATTTTAATAAATAGCATACTTACGCACTGTTAACGAATTAGTCTCAAAAAACACGACAGCAAGTCTGATCACGTGTAAACAATAGAGTCACTTCCCGCTTCCTGTTCTCAAGTTCCGCATGATGTTGTGACTAACGAGTGGCTTTCCAAGAAGCGCTTAGTGGCACGTGCTGTGTCACCACTTGACTTCTGTAAATTGCGGGCGTGGCACAATGCTTCTGCCTCCGGTGTGCCCCAGGCTTTATTTACTTTGTGACTGGGTGTAAAAATGCCCAAATTCCATGCGATCGGAACAAAAACAAACTTACATTTTTTTTCGTGTCCCGAAAGTAGTGCACATAAAGGACTTACTGATACTTACTGAACGAAGACGGAATAGTGGATCATAATCTCCGGCTGCAAGATGAGCAGAAACAGAAAATGCTACAGTTAGCAGTGATCACTTCATCACAGGTAAGGGTTTACTAAAGGTTTTTATGGTGTTTTATTGAACAGCTTAGACACGCAGCTACAAAAACAGCAGCTTAACAGTCTTGATACTGGTTTCTTGTGTCCTCACTTCAAATAGCTTGTAGAGTGCCAATGATTTTAGCAGTTTGCTCAGTATTGTAACGTGGAACTGGGCGGTGTTGGACTGTGTGTCCACAGGTGACACCAATGTGTAATCAGTGGGGAAGTTAATGAAGGGACAGCCCACTTTCCAGACAGGAAAGGCGCACGGCAGTTAAACGAACCGTGGGCCCTCCATCCGCTGATATTAAGGAGAGTCAGCTGATCTATCAAATTATTGAAACATAAAAATTGTGTATTTAACACTAAACAAATAAGCACAAGTATTTTAGTAGTCAACAATACCTTAAAACCAGATCACTTTAAATGAATTGAACAAACAATTTAGCAGATCTGTAAGTTGGTCTCACTCGGAACTTGTTAGGTAGCCAGGACCCACAAAATGAATGATATTGTTTAAAGTGACAGTTGTTTTGGGCATTACACCATTTATATTTCTTGTATCTTTTCCAAACGTATCAGTTCCAAAGTCCTTCTTCAAGACCTCTTTTAAAGTTACTTGTCCTCCCACAACCAGTTATCTCTCTCCCAACACGCTCCAGTCTTCCTGCGGCTAACCGGCAGCCAGTATTGTCCCCTCAATCTCCACCACTGTCCCCAGAGATCAAGAATCCCTGGCTCAAGCCAGTCTTCCCCTACTAGCTAAGTGGTAGACAGCGTAATTCACTCAGTCTCCACTGCTGCTCCCCAAGATTCATGTAACGCTGGACCTCGCAGCTCACACTAGCCCTCCTCCATGTGTGAATTATCATTTGTTTCTTCCAATGATGCCCCGTCCCCAAAACATAGTAGGACACTTGAAATGACATACCTTCTGGATGTGGACAGTGTACTGGACAAATCTCCAGCACACCCAAGTTTTTTTTGTGTCAGAAGGAAATAAAAAACCTTCTCATCAACTTCAGTCTGTGAGTAATCTAAGACTTTTACATCCGTGGTTGGGATGTTGAACTTTATGGCAACTGTGAACAAAAAAAAAAAGTGCAACATGTAGGGAAAAAAGGCAGAAAGTTACATAAAAAAAATTCTAGAAACTTGTGATGTTTGCACTCACTGCTTTCCAAAAAAGATCTATATGTTAGTTGGCCTTCATAACGGATGTACTGTTGTTGCTCTAGATATTTTACACGCACAGCTTGCATCCTTCAACATAAATAATATACCATTTAAAGTAATCAGATTAAAATACCAAAAAAATAAATAAAAATAACTGAAAAAACACAAATATATTCTGATGTTGTGCTTTCTGATGTAAATGCTTTAAAAAAATGGAAAACTACATTGCAGCAGTTGAAAATTTGTAATGTTAATCTAACACTTGCAGCACGAGGAGTTTCAATAAACTGTAGAATTACTAACCAGGCCACAAACTGCTGCCATTTTAAAAATGGCGATTAGCAAGCAAACTACTTCTATGAGAATTGCCGTCACATTTTATACTGTAATAATTAGTATTACCATTAGGGCCGTGATATACTTGCTGTTTAACGATGCGAGCGCGTGTTTAAAATATCTGCCACGTTTGTGCGCGTCTCCCAAAATTAACGCGACGCGTCCGAACGCAGCAATGTACGAGTAAACAGTAGGTGGAGTTGACAAAACGAGCAAAACACACTTACAATGACCCAGTCTCTGGTTTAGAGGTCTTTCATACTATCTACGCTACTGCTGTCTTTTTTTCCATCGTGAACTCAAAATTAACCAGTTACCGATCTCTTCTATTGACTCCATTGTAGCGTTGGCAAATTGAGTGCTTTAAGAGCTCAAGATATATATTACCTCTACTTATGACTAATGAGCTGTGGTACTCAAATTAAATATAAAATATCAATCCTGCTTGGTCTGTATTGTGTTTATCAGAAGATTCTAGGATGTTTGCTTTATGAAGTAATTGTACAAACTTCGTTTTGATTCAGAAAAGAGTCAGGTTTAGAAAAGTAAGAATTTATTTTATAAACGATTAAAACATGACGGGTTAACTAAGCATTTACTGTGAGTGGATGGAACTAAATGTGATGTATAACTATGCGTCAATGCGGTGTTAGTCAGAATCTCCTTATCTAGAAGAGCTGAGTCTGGATGTAAAAGAATTTGGTTTGCGCTAAGCTATGAAGTTTTTATCATCAGAAGCACATCAGACGCAACCTTCACTGTGTTGTACCTCACCCTTTTGGTGACCCTCGCTGCGGATTCGGAGGTCGGAGAGGTCGGATGACCTCGGGGCACCCAGGTCCAGTAGATTGACCACAAGTACCGACTTCCCCAGTCCCGAGATGCCACCAGGCACACAGGTTGGACTAGCTTGCATCTCAGGAATAACTCTTAGGGAGTTGAACAATATCAGCTTTGTTCTGCAGGAACTGTTGTTCATCAGCTTCACAGGTGCAAAAAGGTTTTGACGACGTGTCAAAAACGTTGTTGGGTTAAAGAGGTTTTTGCTTCAGGTGGCCGGCCTGAAGCTTCTCTAGAACTAAAGAATCACCAGCGTGATCTGGTTTATTAATGTTTTCATGTTATGATTGTGTAGCCAACCAAAGGTTGACAAGTTTGGATGTTACCAAGAATCTCAGAAGTGCAGTCTCATGTCTCCTTTTTGACCAGATGTTGAATGGTCAAACAGTACCTAAACTGACCGTTGCTGGACGTTACACCATGTTTGTGTACCCACAAACCCTGCTCTCTGTTTGGTCTGAGCTAACTAATGTGCACCATAGTGGAACACTTCAGTACTACATGCAGTGCCGTGCAGCAGCAAGTATGTGAACCTGCTGCCTGCGCCGATGCGGTTTAAAAGCAGGTACATTCCGGCGGTGGCCCTAGTCTTAAAAAATTAAAAAGGCGTCCACATACAAGTTTAACTTCTGTGCCGTGTGTGAGGGGACGTGAGTGTCCGAGCCACAGTGCCTAACTACTAGCCTTAATGAGCTAGTATCTAACAAAAATATGCCATTTCCTACCATTTCACCCGCATGGAAAATCGTATCAGGACGATGCAACATTTTTTAAGTGCATAATTTTCATATGACATTTTCTCAATTTTTAATCCGGCAAACAGGCATGTTTAGAACCTGCTAAACCGAACAACCGGCGTATCAATCCGCCTTTTCCACCACTGACTATGGTGCGAGAAGGCATTAATTGTCCTACGCGCGCATATTCCCGCGATTAATAAGTGAAAATAAGTATGCATCGAAGGTTTACTTCAACCTTTATCAGTGCTCTAAACTTGTAGATGGAGCAGAATACGATACGAATAATTTTAGTCATTATCTCACCTCGTAATGCATCATGTTCCACCGCTAGATCCAGTGTTATCCAGTTAGTTAAAACTGCGTAGCAAATTTTCACACGGGTGTTCGTCAATTTTAAAAAACACTGTCTTGTGCGAAAACAGTTGCGTTGTACAAACATATTTGTTTCTGTTTAATTTGCTTAAATAAGGCGAAATTGAAAGTCGAGCACATGTTGAAGCTAGCTGTTTGAAAACCAGTTTCACACAGCAAAAGGCCGTCTTTCTACTACAGATAAATAACTTACTAATAAAAACTTAATAAAACCTCACTAAAAATAGAAAACAAATAAAACTTTATTTGAATATCTTTTATAATTATAGTGTGACAGGAATTAAATTGCCCCGTTACGGGGTAGAATTTCAACCGACATAGGTCACAAATATATTCCTAAGTATGTCTGGTATTTTATGCCTAAGGTGGGTAAACAATGTTTCTCAAAGGTTCAAATAGTCCTTGATCAGATGCAATGTTCATGAACATAATTCTGTGTGGTTTATTTCTCAGTAACCCAAAACTTCAAAGTGCACTGAGAGAATCCCCCAGCTACCTGTACAGGTGCTGGCCAGTAAATTAGAATATCATCAAAAGGTTGAAAATATTTCAGTAATTCCATTCAAAACGTGAAACTTGTACATTATATTCATGCAATGCACACAGACCAATGTATTTCCGATGTTTATTACGTTTAATTTTGATATTTATAGGTGACAACCAATGAAAACATCAAATCTGGTATCTCAGAAAATTAGAATATTCTAAAGGCCAATGAAAAAATGTTTGTTTCTCTAATGTTGGCCAACTGAAAAGAATGAACATGAAAAGAATGTGCATGTATAGCACTCAATACTTAGTCGGGGCTCCTTTTGCCTCAATAACTGCAGTAATGCGGCGTGGCATGGACTTGATCAGTCTGTGGCACTGCTCAGGTGTTATGAGAGCCCAGGTTGCTCTGATAGTCGTCTTCAGCTCCTCTGCATTGTTGGGTCTAGCGTATTGCATCCTCCGCTTCACAATACCCCATAGATTTTCTATGGGGTTAAGGTCAGGCGAGTTTGCTGGCCAATCAAGGACAGGGATACCATGGTCCTTGAACCAGGTGCTGGTGGTTTTGGCACTGTGTGCAGGTGCCAAGTCCTGTTGAAAGGTGAAGTCTGCATCCCCATAAAGTTGGTCAGCAGCAGGAAGCATGAAGTGCTCTAAAACTTCCTGGTAGACGGCTGCATTGACCCTGGACCTCAGGAAACAGAGTGGGCCAACACCGGCAGATGACATGGCACCCCACACCATCACTGACGGTGGAAACTTTACACTGGACCTCATGCAACGTGGATTCTGTGCTTCTCCGCTCTTCCTCCAGACTCTGGGTCCTTGATTTCCAAAGGAAATGCAGAACTTGCTTTCATCAGAAAACATAACTTTGGACCACTCAGCATCAGTCCAGTCCTTTTTGTCCTTGGCCCAGGCGAGACGCTTCTTGCGCTGTTTCATGTTCAAGAGTGGCTTGACACACGGAATGCGACACCTGAATCCCATGTCTTTCATGAGTCTCCTCGTGGTGGTTCTTGAAGCGCTGACTCCAGCTGCAGTCCACTCTTTGTGGATCTCCCCCACATTTTTGAATGGGTTTGTCGTCACAATTCTCTGCAGGGTGCGGTTATCCCTAGAGCTTGTACACTTTTTTCTACCACATTTTTTCCGTCCCTTCGCCTGTCTGTTAATGTGCTTGGACACAGAGCTCTGCGAACAGCCAGCTTCTTTAGCAATCACCTTTTGTGTCTTGCCCTCCTTGTGCAAGGTGTCAATGACTGTCTTTTGGACAGCTGTTAAGTCAGAAGTCTTCCCCATGATTGTGGTGCCTTCAAAACAAGACTGAGGGACCTTTTAAAGGCCTTTGCAGGTGTTTTGAGTAAATCAGCTGATTAGAGTGGCAGCAGGTGTCTTCTATATTCAGCCTTTTCAGAATATTCTAATTTTTTGAGATACCAAATTTGGAGTTTTCATTAGTTGTCACTTATGAATATCAAATTTAAATGTAATGAACATTGGAAATACATTGGTCTGTGTGCATTGCATGAATATAATGTACAAGTTTCACGTTTTGAATGGAATTACTGAAATATTTTCAACCTTTTGATGATATTCTAATTTACTGGCCAGCACCTGTATGTGTTTGAGTCAGTGGGAAAGGAATTTTACGCTGCACCGCAGGAATTCTTCCTCTTCCTCTTGAGGGGCCATCCTGTTGTTGGCCTGGCCTGTAGATCCTGTAACCAGCTCCCTGCAGCTCAGCATTAATATGTTCAATAATGATTTTATGTTTGGTCGGATGGAGATAAACATACTAGACAAAACAAACTGTAACGTTATATTTAATTTCCAAAGATGTGCATTATTTTTGATTACATTTTTTTCTTTATATCAGTGGTAAAAAAAAAAGCCTCTCAGAGGAAGTTCTGACCTTTATCCGTGAATCAAGTCCATGGTACTAATTGATTTCTGACTGAACTTTGTGTCCAGGGCAGTCGGGCACATGACGTACGGTTCAATTCACAGAGAGGCGATGGTGGACTTGCTGAGGAGAGCAGCAGAACACTGTGACTGCCTACAATGCTTTTTCCTTCTTCACTCAATGGGAGGAGGTAGGCATGTCCACACCCCGTCCTAGCCCGTTAGACTGGAGACATTTCCTTTGTACGTTCACCAAGGTAGAACCTGAAAACTAGTATTTGTTCTGTAGTAATCTTTTACACTTACTATAAAAGCTATAAGCAGAACCACACTGACCGGTGAAATAAAAGGCTTTGAAATATTTGAAAAGTTCATTTGCAAAAAAAACTAATAATTTAAATGATAAATAAATTAATGACCTGCAGTTGTAAAGCGCCTTTTAGAGTCAAAGGACTCCAAAGCGCTTTACAATACAGTGTATCATTCATTCATTCATTCATTCATTCATTCATTCATTCATTCACACACTGGTGATGATGAGCTACGATGTAGCCACAGCTGCCCTGGGGCGCATTGACAGACCCTTTTAGGCACATCTTCCCTACATATATAAGATATTTGAATTTAAGAAGAAAAACTTGCAAAACAGTATGGATATGCTCTCGGTGAGATGTCATTAGTGGAAAATAAACATACATAGATCTAAAGAAGTTTTTTAAATGATTCTTAATAAAATAAAAGTATGTAAAAGTCAGAGGTCACCACAAAACCCACTGTAGAAGAGATGCAAACCTGCAGCGGGCGAGGACCTTGTTTGGGGGCAGTTAATTTTAGTTGTTACCTTTTTCACAGCCTCTGAGTTTGCAGGTATGAAAAATAGATGCATGTAAACTAGTAAAAGTATTTTTCCTTCTTCAGTGCCAGCTGTTTGCTTGCGTTTTTGTGGCTTTGCATACCGTTGCTCCAGCCTCGCTGCCCCAGATGTGACTTAACCAGCCAGCTGATGAATTGGAAAACAAAGCGATGCAGTAATTAAAAACAATATCTGAGTGTTTTACAGTTGATTAGTTCTTTGCGATAAAGTCTTAATTTAAAGTTTAGAAGGTCTTAAAAGGTCTTGAAAGAGTCTTTAATTTAATTTTGAGATCCCTGCATATACCCTGTTAAAGCTCCTCTCTTTACCAACCACAGCTGTTTTAGTTTAGGGGTAAACCCGGCGTTGGCAGTGCTATAACTCACCCTGCTGCAGGATGGTATGATGCTGACTGGCAGAAGTGGATGTAGGAGGTGACGGTATCTGTGAACTCATCTAAACTGTCAGAGGCAGCAATCATTACCTCCCAGTCTGTAGTCTCTAAACATCCAATCCAATTTTATTTATAAAGCGCATTCACAAGGCATTACAACCAAACAAGGCGCTGTACACTAAAAATGTTGGTTAATTAAACCGGCGGTATACAAACATGTCGAACACAGATAAAAGATAAAAAGGAAATACAACAAAATTCCCAAAAATAACAGCTCAAAATCAATAAGACACAGGGTGAAGTAAAAATAGGAAAAAAAACATTTTACAAAGAACCTCAATAGTACGGAAGTCGATAATTGTGGAGTCCATTTTTAAACAGTGCAGATGTCAGTGAGGTTCATAACTATGTTGTATAAGCTAGGTTGAAGTAGTGAGTTTTCAGGCGTGATTTAAAAATGCTAGCTGTTGGTGCTAGCCTCACTAGCAGTGGTAATGCGTTCCACAGCTTGGGTGCACAGACAGAGAAAGCCCTCTCTCCACGGCTTTTTAAACGTGCATTGGGAACAGCTAGGAGGAGCTTATCTTCAGACCTGAGAGCACGCGGCGGGTTGTAGTAATGGACATGTTCACACAGATATGGAGGAGCTTGATGGTTCAAGGATTTGTAAGTGAGAAGCATAATTTTGAAGTTTATCCTGAACTGCACGGGCAACCAGTGGAGAGATTTCAGAATTGGAGAAATGTGTTGTCTTCTGTCAGCTCCAGTCAGCAACCTAGCTGCTGAATTCTGGACCAGCTGAAGTCTAGAGAGAGCTGCTTTACTGATGCCGTATAAGCAGGAGTTGGAGTAATCCAGCCTTGAGGTGATAAAAGTGTGGACCACCGATTTCAGAAGACGTACACTCAGGATGTGCTTTAGTTTTGAGATGCGTCTTAGTTGGTAAAAACATGATTTAACTGTGTTATTGACCTGGGCATCCATCTTCAGAGCCTGGACCATGTGCAGAGCTCATCTACAGCATCGTTGCTCCACTGTTTTGTTGACTTCACAACAGGCTTGGAGAGTTTTAGCCTTTGGTTGTACGCTCGGATCAGATGGCTGGTGTAACATACCAAAGGGTCAGTTTTCACCATCTAATTGACCACAGGATGACCTTTCATTTCTAGACATAAGCCCTCTATCAGGCCTCCAAATCTAGAATGTTCTGCGCAGTGCTTGTTTGCATACAAAGGTCTCTGTGTAAAAGCCAGACTGCTGATTCCTCACCCTACTTGAAGCTCCTACAGGACTTTACACCTCATAAGCTTAAATAATCATATGTGATGAATGAACAAGATGTTTAAATCAAATGTTTGAATAACCTGTGCTTTAATCAATGATGGCTTTAAAATGAATATTGCTCTTACAATGATCCATTTCAGGTCTTATCAGCATGTGTTGATTTAACAAGTTAATCATTGTTTACACTCATATACATTACAATAATATACTCATGAATGTTAATCAGGGTGTCCGCGGGGTTTTAAAAAGTATTAAAAAGTGATAAATAAAAATAGTCAAATTTAAGCCCATTAAAAGTGTTAAATTTGGTCTCAGAGGTATTATTTTTTCCAAATTAGGTATTATTTTTTTCAGACTATCAGATGTCGTATTCTGAACATCGACATAGAAATATATTCCGAATGAAATGTTTTGAACGATTATAAAAACAAAACAAGCCGATTATTTGCTCCTCCCACTTGCGCTGCCTTGAGTTGCAAATGAAGCGCTCCTCCCAGTGTTGCCAAATTAACTTAGCGACTTTAACGCTATTTCTAACAGCTTCTCAGACCCGCTTCCCGATTAGTTCAGTTTCTAGCTGACTCTCGAACCGGCCAATTCGGGAACAAGCATTTTTGAGACCATCTCTTTTGACATCCAGTGTTGAGTCATTTCCGTGAACTCAAAGAAAACCAAACTAAAAAAAAATATTAAAGAGAATGTATATATATGGTTTGTATTAACATGAAAGTGTGTAATTGTATCCAGTTGTATTTATTCAGTTATTTTCTCGTGCGTCTCATACACAAAAATGTGAGTTCTCTCAGGTAGGAACCAATGTGCGGCCCTTGGCTGGAGTCTATAAATGTAACACAACATGGCGAGCGCGAGAGAGGAGTAGGATATGAACAGAAACAGTTTGTACGCTGGCCACCCGCCTGGTGGAAAGAACCAATAGAGAAGTAATACCAGGACAGCGACCGGTAAGAGATCTTTGCATTGACTTTGCATAAATGTTTGTGCGAGTATTGCCGTTACCTTCGGTAAATGGGTCACTTTCGTCACATTGGCTGAACGCGACGTCATCCGGCGGTGTACGCCTAAATGTTTGTAAATAGCTAGAGAGAGCGATGGATGATTTGTTAACTCATTGTTTAACTGTGTATTGTATGGGTGTATGCACCCATTGATCATGTATTTAACCTTATATTTAAAAATAGTTATGTGTTTTGTGTATTTAAGTGCAGCTGTTTGAAGGGTCAAGATTATTATGTATGTTTAATGTAGATTTACGTGGATTTTAATGAGAAAAAAAAAGGCCTAAGAAAAACACGCCTTAAAAGTGGTCATGTAGGAAGTATCTTAAGGTGTAGACCAACGGTGCTGTTTGATGTTTCTCCTGAATGTTTGTTTAAGGTTTTCACCTGGTGCTCCGTCAGAAGTCCACACCTTGCATTCAAACTACCTTTGTTGTAAATAACACATAGGTGAATAAATGAAACGTAATGGAGGAAGTGGCTGGTGGTACTTATAAACCGGAGTGGAACCCCATCAAGTCCCTGGAAAAATTAGGCGCCTTTCAAGTGGGGATATCAAATAACAACTTGGCATCCAGTCAAAAGCCTCTGCATGCTGCAAGCTGCAACAGCCCAAACGGCTCTTTTAAGAGCCAAAGATCCACCTTGGATGCTGACAAGAATTGCAGCTTCCTGTTATGACCTGGAGATATCTCAAGACCGGACGGGTCGTATCGGAGCTAGTCTACGGGCTCCGTATACCTTGAGGTAAAGGTTCACCCGACTTCTGACAGACTGGATCTGCTGGGGGGTTTCCACAAGTGTATAGTCGACACAACAGATCGCGTCTGATGACTTTTATAAACAAACAACAAATTATTTTATAACCCAGACTTCACATATTCTCTCAGATACAGAGAATGGTTTTGCTAAAACATCTATCTTCCATTACATTTCACACATCACATTAAATCACTCCATATCAATTACACCACATCTCATTATTCATATCTTGTCATGTATAAATTATTAGTTTAAGAAAAATTATTAAATTCATTTTATAAACTATATACCTGACTCTGTCTGAACTAATACGAAGTGTGTTTATGTAGCCTGGCCTGCCAGACTCCTCCTCTGTTTAATTCTGCACAGAGAAAGGGCCTGGGAACTCTCCCATTCAAATGACCCCGTCCCCTGAGAATTCTGACTGAGCCAATCAGCGCTGAGCAGCGTACGTCACACACCACAACGACTGAAGCGGAGTTCGCTGCGGCTCTTTCCTCTGTTCTAAATTACTTGAATGTCTTTAAAACCACAGCAAGTAGAAGCGCTAAAAGCCTTTCTTCTAAAGAAAGATGCTTGCGCTGTCGCCAGACGCCATTTTTTACTACAGCTAATGAATGAAGCAGCTGGTGGTGGTCGGAGGGACCGGTGGCGCCTGTGCTCGGCAGCCTCTCCTCTGTCAGTGCGCCCCAGGGCAGCTGTGGCTACGATGTAGCTCATCCCCACCAGGGTGTGAAGGTGTGTGTGAATGGGTGAATGACTGATTGTGTTGTAAAGCACCTTGGGGGGTTCAGGACTCTAGAAGGTGCTATATCAAATACAGGCCATTTACCATATACCAAAACATGTTAAACATCCATTTTCATCGGCTTATCCTGTGTCGGATCGCAGGGGCAGTATCCTAAGTCGAGAGGCCCAGACTTCCCTCTCCCTCTCACTTGGGCCAGCCCTTCTGGGGGAATCCCAAGGTGTTCTCTGGCCAGGTGAGAGACAGTCCCTCTACCGTGTCCTGGGTCTTCCTTTAGGTCTCCTCCCTGTTGGACGTGCCCGGAAGACCTCACCAGGGAGGTCCAGGAGGCATCCTGACCAGATGCCCGAGCCACCTCAACTGTAATGTTAAACATTAATAATTATAGTATTAGGTGTGAATATACTGATTGATTGTATTCTTAAAATCAACAAAGACTAATCTGGTATAATTTAAGATCTGAAATAAACCATTACAGGAAAAGTATTCATTTTGACCCATCATTCATTAATGTAGAGTATAGGACAGATAATTAAAACACGTTGGATTTAAACATGTTCATTCAACAAAATATGAACTTATGAAGTTTTAAAGTCATGTAGGAGCCAGGGCAGATGGACTTTATATAAAGAGTATAAATGAGAAGTTCTGCATCTCTTGCAGCCTTGAGGACTCAAGAATATCGGCTCAAGTTAATTTCTTCATATCGGCACCACGGTGTCAGACTGACCTGTATGAAGCAGTTTGGACTGTAAGTTAAAAGTTAACTTCTGGTCATTTTTGATGAAAAACGTAGGCATTTGGTATGCTACATCTGAATGAAAAATGGTTGCTACTCCTCCTCCTCGCCCTGTACTTCGAGCAATATGATGATTTAAATAATTTGAAGGAGTCGACTGGTTTAAGCTAACATAGTCCTCTTGCTGCAGCCAGGATTCTGTGAGAGAGAGCAAAGAGATCTGATTATCACAAATCAAGTCATTAACTAACAAAGTCTTAGAAAAAGTGGATCTAATGTTCAACAACCCACATTTAATTTTTCTAGTTTTCTAATTTGTTCTCATATTTATGAGATTTCCATGATTTGCTTTATTAAGCCTGATATTTAATCTGTGTGGTTTTGGCCGTGGGCAGGACACTGTCTCTATG
Source organism: Nothobranchius furzeri (assembly GCF_043380555.1). Classification (NCBI taxonomy): domain Eukaryota; kingdom Metazoa; phylum Chordata; class Actinopteri; order Cyprinodontiformes; family Nothobranchiidae; genus Nothobranchius; species Nothobranchius furzeri. The sequence goes on from NC_091749.1 coordinate 1,605,752, forward strand.
GGGTAGTGGGTGGGTAACAGTACAGAAGCTGCAGAGGGGTGGGTTAAACTACGACTCTGCTTCCTGGTCTGGACCCTGGGTTGTCATGGAGGACTAATAAAACTGGCCATGTTCCTAGAAAGAAGAGCTGCTCCATCCAAAGAGGGATGGATGCCGTCTCTCCGCATCAGACCAGGTTTTCCCCAAAAAGTTTTCCAATTATCAATGTAGCCCACGTTGTTTTCAGGACACCACCTAGACAGCCAGCGGTTGAAGGACAGCATGCGGCTAAACATGTCGTCACTGGTCCGATCAGGCAGGGGGCCAGAGAAAATTACGGAGTCCGACATTGTTTTGGCAAACTTAGCCA